>NW_020451126.1:18580-84988 GCF_003343035.1 Apteryx rowi | reverse complement strand
GGGTTGGACTAGGTGGTCTCCAGAGGTCCCTTCTAACCTCATCTGTTCTGTGATTCTGTGATTCTCTGATTATTATAGGCAAAAATGTATTTTAATAACTAATATTTTCAAAGAGATTATTAATTTATTCTAAGACTGCATATTTCAAACATAACCGACAGGCTATTTTATACCGCACTTGTTCAGGCACCTTCTGAAGCTCCGCCCATCTCCTGAATTTAAAAAAAATGCATGTACAGTATAAAATTAAATATCTGTAATTAAAATTTATTTCTTCTGTCATCTTTCTTTACAAACAGTGTATAATGTATAGGGATCTATGTATTAACCTGTGGCATATCTAGATCTTCCAAGTCCACAGTGTAAAAGTGCAAAATAATACCTAGATAGCACAATTTATTTACATTATGCAAGTATTCTTACTTTTAGAGACTTCAACAGCTTTAGCATGATCGTAATGTCTTATCCATTTGTGCAGTGCAGGAAATTAACATATCAWCAATTTGTACTAAATTCATGTATGCATACTAATGACTTTATTTTACTCAGTGACATGAAAAAAAAAGACAAATATTAATGTAAAAAAACTAGTAGAAATCTGTTCAAGAGAATTGGAAAAAATAGAAGTCTGAAAGAATGTTTTTAGTCTTCTAGGCTTCATAAAACATATTCAAAAACAGATATCAGCCTGTTCTTAACTCTCAAGTGAAACCAATAAATGAAAGGAGAATAAAAAATTCAGTTAAGTCTTTCCTACTCCATCCTTAGGGTGAAATTCCATCTGTCAAGTCTTTGTGATAGGAAAAAGAAGGTGCAAATGCATGTACACATCTTAAATGATCATTTATTGGCTTCCACACATTTTACATGTGTTTTTAGATACAGCTTGAAAGAACTTCATTATATATGGTTAATTAGAAAAAAAAGTGAAGTTAAACCAGTAAATGATGCAACTTCTACATTTCCAATTGTATCCTAAAAGACATGTCTTACCCTCCTTCAGCTACAAATGGAAAGACTAATCTTAAAGCCACAGTACCTGCATTTAATAGTTTAGAAATAACCTTATGAGAGTCATAGGAGTRAATTTCATCTTCTCAGTCATGATAATTGTCATGAGTAATCTGGATATTTTAGTTAGTGAAAACTTCCAAAAATATGTGTGCTTCACAATCGTAGGAATATTTCTGTATCTGAGCACACATACAAGTTGCCACAGGACATGTCAGAGCACAAATTTACTGCACTTATTCTGTTCTGCACTAATTGGCCACATGCACTACTCCTACTCTGTGATAAATTTGACATAGCTTATTATCTTTACTGAGTAATCTACTTTGAATTATTACAAATTCATCTTAGGCTTAGAGTATGTGTACAGGCAACGACAGCAAAGGAGCTGATATGAATTAACTCCTTAGTCTTGATAACTTGATTGCTTGTCTGTAACCTGTTTGCAGGTCCTAAGAGGACTCTCTGAATGCCAGAGTCAGAAACACACATAATAACTTTATTCAGTGACAGAGCTGGTTAGGACTATTTGCAATGCATTTTATAATACACATAGACTTCCATTTTTATTCCCATAAATGCATATAGACCCCAAGAGAACATTGACATAAGAAAGAATCTCACAAAAAAGTTAGATCATTTGGAGATAAAAGCTAAGATCCACAAGGCACAGAGGTGCCTGAGGGCATGACTGCACAGGAGCCTGGAGTCAGCTGGGCGAAGCACAAGTAGCTCTGGTGCTGAAGTTATAAGGGTGTGTTTGCATAGCAGCATGCCAGAATTAATGCGTCCTGATGAGAAGAGGGCACAGAAGTAAAACTTCGCAATACTGGATACTGCTATGTCTTCATTTTGTGCAGCCGTTTGGATCTACTCAAATAGGGTACTTCACAGTATGAGAAAGATCAAAATGAAGGAAAGCTGCTGTTTCAGGCATATTTGTGCTGTATCAGCTTATAGTATTAACTGAAAATTTAAAGCAAATTCCAGAGGGGACAATTATATTCAGAATATTCTTCTCATGACTGAGAAAAATCAGTGGAGGAGCTAGACTATATAGGCAGAAACTTTTGAGATTAAGGCATAGAATTAAGTGAGACCTGGTAGAATTTCCAAGAGATAGTATGTCTGTGGTAAATATTTTTAAAGTGTCAATGTCTTGAGTAAGTTCTCAGATAAATGTGCCAAAGGATGAGTTCTTTCCCAAAGTGGAATGGGAAATCAACTTTAAAAATTTCTAATGGAAAACCTCAGGAAATGAGTTGTTGAAGTATTTTATATATCAAATTTCAAAAATGTTCACACTATTATCTTCCTCATTTGTATTTGTTTTTGTTAAGGCTTGAAAAGTAAAAGTAATTTCAAAACAGAAAGTGATCTTTCCCCAAAATATTGAACCCATTTTCATATTTTAAATCATTGGACCTTTATTGTTATTTTTAAAACACACAATCAAAATGGACATATGGCTGTAGTAAACTTCTGTTTAGAATAAACAATATTTTCTATTGAAATGTATGTTGAAACATTCCCAGCCAGCTGCAGGTTAAAATTTAAGATCACAAGCTCTGCAACTAAAATTATAAGCATATTAACTCAGCGATAATGATAAGCCAGAAATTTGTATAAATGCTTCCTGTATAAAACAGAACTGTGCCCAGTAAACAACTCTCCTGTTTATCAGACACTCATAAGAATACATTAGTGTTAATAAATGCTTTTTTTTTTCATTCCAAGAATTGGAAAGTACATACTAAGAAAAAGTTGTTTGCTTTATTTTATAAACAGTCTATAAACGTAATTGGTTTGTTACCTGAGCAGCTGTAAGAGAATAGAGAAGTTGTATAAAATGAATACAAGAACACACAGCTGGAAATAGATGCTAGTAAGCTACAGTTAACATTGGTTACCTATAGATATGATCTTGCAGCAAACTCCGTCTGCTTTATCCAAATGAGTATCAGTGTTATTTATCCATTGTTGAAATACTTTGTGCTGGCTCCATTTCTTGGAATTTGTCCCAGTCATGTTTCTCAAGGCTCAGATTAACTGGATGCAGTTGTGTGGTATTTATTTATTTATTTATTTTTTCATGAGACTCTGAATTTGTACTGAAGCCTGTACTTTAAATCAACGTAGGCCTAATACAATCTCAAATGAATATAGGACAAGGCTCTTGGAGATTTCAACAGCAGTGGTGCTGTACCTAAAAAATATTAGGGCTGGAATTATCAGCAGGGACTGAGTTAATTTAATTTCTCAATTCCAAGTAACTTTCAGCAAGTGTTAGACACTTACCTCTATGAGGCTCTTCAAGCATTCCAAGACTAATTCTTATGCTTGGGTTCCAGTCCCATAAATTGATTTAAAAGAGCACACTCCTTCCCTCACATAGGAATTCCAGGGATTTCAATGGGTGTCACTTGTTAACATACCTACCTGCAAAAGAAGTCCATATAAAATAAAATCAATTTCTTAGACGCTACCACAGGTTAATTTTGAATAAACATTAGGATACAAAATTGCCTTCAGTTACAGTAATAGAAATTTGCACTGTATGAAATTGGATGACATTTTTTGGAGAAATGAACATATCTGCTCTGATCTATAAATATCTGTCCTTCGAATTTATCTGGATATAAGATTTTTAAAAGTAAGTCAGAACAATCTTTGCCTGTTTGAATCTTCCATCTACTGTTATGTACTTTTAACGCAGAACAAAAATGTCTCTTAGCTAAATTCATCTTATCATATAATACAATATAAATCTCAGAATTGTCATTAAATCTCACTTAGTATACACACTCTCCCTCACTGAGAAGCTACACAAAAAATAGGTTCATTTTCCACCTAAAGACTGAAGAACTTTCAAAGAGAATTAATACATTCAATGGAATGTCCTAACAAAATGGTATCGTTTTTATTACGATTGTGTCGCTATAACAAAGGTTAGATGACAATGCTGTAACTTCATCCAAAGGAGAATTAGTCCAGCAAAAAAGGAACTATTCATTTAAATTTATCTAAGGACAAGAGTTTGAGTACAGGAAACTTAGTCTTACAATGTTTTTCCTCTTTTTTTCTCCTTTCCTTTTCTTGTAGGAGAARTTATATAATTTGCATGTCCAAAAACCTGTTAGGCTATGGAAAACTGGCTGATATTAAATTCATTCTACCACATTAAGGTGGCACTGGATAGACATTTCATATGTTATGTAGGTTATATAGTTCTTATGTCTTCTGTCTTTTTTTTTCTTTTGAGATTATAAAAATTAGTCACTGAAAGCAAAACTGTTTAATAGAATTACACTACAGTTAACTTCAAGATGCAAAAAATAAATAAAGTACTTTGAACATGGTTACATAGTATATATAAAGCTGTCATGGTGTAAATGTGAATTAGTGAATATATGATATGAATGATATGAATAATATGAAGTTTTAGGCTAGGTGCAGGGATACCACTACTGTCACTGAGATCTCCTTCACTTAGTTTTGCTTCTTATTATTACTTTATTTCACCTTTTTGCACTACTTTGGCATTTTCACAGGGCTTCAAGCTAATATATATAATTTTCCTGAAATGGTATGAAGAAGGTGGAATTTCTAATAGTTTTCACAGGATACTATCATGTCACTGAAGAATTACCTACATATATTTGAAAGTACATAAGATCAGGTATCATACTTGCCATTGCTGGAGACTTTTGGAGTAGGCATCCTATTTTTAAGTGTGATGTGTAACACTGCAAATACTACACTATCGGTAAAAGTCCTGCTTCTAGTAATCCCTAGTGGCACCTCAGACATATATTCTTATATGCTAGCTCTCTGTGCAGTGGAGAGCTTTACTTCATTGATCCAAATTTGGCCTTCAGACTTCAAAGTCTTAAATCCTTTTATACAGTGAGAAACTCTTTCATACAGTGACAGAGAAAAAGAAGAAAAGTGACAGAACAAAAGGAAAGTAGAATCACTGAGGCTTAACTTCATAGAAGAAAGGCATAGAAAACGTGTTTGTCCTGATTTTCTATCAAGAATAATTAATCTACTGGACAGGTCGTTAATCTACCAGGAGGCAACAGGAACAGAGTAACTAAGTGATGCATTGGGTCAGTTTCGCAAATGATATTAAGTGATAGCAGGGAGCAAATTACTTTTTCTTGCTAAAATGAAAAGGTATGGGTATGTTAAATGAGCAGAGGATAACTGAAACAAGAATGAAAGACTTTGGGTGATCATCAATGGATGGAGCTGTTTTCACTGTGTTATTTAATTTTTTAAATGTGAAAAAAAATTATACATATTTCTATTACCAAAATAATTCCATCAGTAAATCACATTAGAAATCTCAAGATGAGAAGCAAATAAAGCTAGTGCTGAATGTATTTGAAGCTCTTCTAAGGGATCAAATATAAAATCATTTATTATTTTCTTCCAATGTCCTGAACACCTGGTATGCCTTCAGAGGGGAGGCAAGAAGGAAGAATTGACCACTTGCTTTAGAAGGGCTGTTATGGAATATTTTGCCTTCTGAGACACCCATGATTCATGTTCTCCAAGCTCATGACACAGTATTGCCTGTGTATGATACTTGTGAAAGGATTAGGCTGCAAAAGATAGTTACCATCCAAGCTGCTAGTAACAGCATGATGTCCTCAGAGTAAATCACTTAATGGTAGTCTGTTGTGATGAAGTAATTGCCCTAACTTGCTCTTTCAGTGATTTTTCTGTGATAAACCTAGGTTATTTTATGATAAGCCTTCCAGGTTTTTCCATGCTTGCTGGCTGTGTAGTAAGATTCTGCACAGCTCAGGTATTAACAAAACCTCTTGCCATTTTATCTGATTTACTCTAGACTTTTCCTTAACAGTCTGGAAACAATATGTATAAAATATTGAATTAGATAGTGTCAGGGTTTATACAGAATACTGTTTGGTAGCCCTGAACTAAAGTACAGATATGTCATATAGGACACAATTTTTCATGAGCTATTGATAATCAGGAAAAAATAATCAGCATGTTCTGGCTTTGGTAATCCAGAACAACTGTATCGCGTGTCTTATTTTCTGATATGGCCATGAAGTAAACAAAGAAAGAACAGAATACCTTTTTGGCTGGGTGAATATGGACATGTGAATATGATAAACATCTATTCATTTTCTCTGCTTCTTGATCACGAGAATCTAAACTTTTTATTAGTTTAAGAACATTTAGTTTTCTATTTGAATATTTAGGAGCCAAGTTAAAAAAAAAAAGTCATGATCAGATTTCACCTCTTACTGATGAAATTATATTATTTAGATCACATTCCTGGGGGAATTCTCTAATTAGTAATACATACATATATAGAAGATGAAGAAAAATTACTAGTCAAGACAGTTAACGAAATCCAATGTTGTGCTTATGTTGACCTTATGTTGTGCTTAGTGTTGAGCTTCAGTGATGCTGGTACATGCAACAGAACTACCTCCAACCACGAATTAAGGCTCCATTAGATTTATTTTCTGGCGCCAGCTCTAGTGAGAATTAGGTGTCTTCCTGCTCAGAGGTTGTGGTCCTGCTAGAAGCCAAAATCCTAGGTGTTTAGGCATTAAGTGATCAGAATTTGGATATCAATATCTAGATCAATGTTATTTAATCAGCTAATTTCTATTAGAAATTCACTTGTGTCAAAAGTCAAGTTTAACATTTTCACAGGATATATTAGAAAGAATGTGATATGAAGAGAGTTTATGGACAAGACATAACTTGATGGGCTGGGTATGGCCTCTGGTATCTATCGTTTTCTATGATCCTCTTAATGTTCTGATATTACCAAAATAATTTTTTTTTTTAGCATAAAATAGAAAGTGATGAGTAATAAGGTTGGGTGTTTTCAAAATGATTACATTAACTTTGAGGAGTCATGTTTGGAATATGCCTACTTAGATCTGATCTGCAGAAAAAAAATAGTATTCAACCTGAAGCATTCAAAAAAAAAGTGAATTCAAAAAATGCACCTCTGCCATAACACACAAACAAATGTCTTCCTCAGGACAGATGTGATGGAATCTAAACTTTGACCCACATCCCAAAAAAGAATAAGAAATTACTGAGCAGAAGAGAGAGTGCTTAATGGAGAATAACTGTATGGCATCATATCCTTCCAGATGGTTAAAGGTTTAGGAAAAGATTAATAGCTATACTACAAATTAAAATGTGAGTATAATAATGTAATTTTATACCATTTTCTTGGTAATTGAAAAGGTGTAATGGGAGTGACTGATGCAGTTAGAAATGTGCAAGGAATGAAGTACCTCAAATTGTGAACACATGGGTAATTAAAAGAAAACTAATCTCATCCAAAATAGTATTGGSCATTTGCTAATCAAATGATAATGCTAATCTTGCTATCCAAGAAACTAATTTACTACTCCAGACATTCTGCAGTTTTATAATGCAGCATGTTATGTTTGTTGCTGTGGACTTCAATTGGGAAGTGTTATTTCAGGGTCTGTTCAAGATGCAGACTGACACATGCTAATAATGCATAATTCAAAGGATTGCATTTAATTCTATTAAAAATATATCTCAGTACTTAGATTTCCTAGAAGATGTCGTGCTTCTCATATTTGCTATTGTGCTATTTATTCATGGTATTTAGCTTCTACTGTTATACACATTTTGGAAGTTTTATTAAATTTATACAGAAAAATATATGAACATTTTCCATGGTCTAATCCTTGTAAAAATTACTTTTACTTCTGAATAATACTTTTTTGCATATACAGTAAAGAGGGAGGAATGAGATTCCACCAAATATTTATTTTTCCTCATAGTTCAGCTTTCTTTTCCACTTGGGTAACTCCCAGAGTCAGATATCATTCAGCAGAAGAGTGGTAATATTTGGACCAGATTTAGGATGATGTCAATTTCTGTCATTTGAAAATGAAATTGCCAATAAGCAATAGTAGGCATCATTCCTAATTAGATGACAAGATGTCAGACTGCAAAGTCATGCCTGGTGTGAAGACTCCTCAAGCTTGTGTTTCAAATCCACACAGGAAAAGGTCAGAGGGAGTCCAGCTAGAGAAGGAGATGCAAGCATGCAAGCACTGGTGATCTAATCTTCCTACCCTGGTTTTTAGAAGCCCATAATTATTGCTTTGCTTGTGCAAAAAAAAAAAAAAAAAAAGAATCTTGTCCTTTGTACTTCTGAATATAAGCCACCAAAGCTTGTACAATAACATATCCATTCTGTCCAAAATGCATGCATAAAAAAACAAAAATCAGATATGTTGTAAAATATATTCCAAATGATATTATAATTCTCAGTCATCAAAATACGGAGCTACAATGAGACAAATACTCTTGATAGAAAACTTTTTATACCATTTGATACAAATCTGTCTATCTCCAAATTCATCAGTGCTTAACTGATCTCTCATTAGAAGTTTATGTTTTGTCAAGTGTTGCACTACAGTTCTCCACATTAAAATTCTCTTTAGTTTTCCAGGCTGCTGGAAGATATGTTAAATTAACAATTTTTTTTTCAGTTGTGTTAGTGGGGATTTCATATACTTCCAGTCATATCAATTTTTACTGAGCATAGAAGTACATTGCAGGTAACCAGGCAAGCAGTATAATTGGTAGTCACAGAGATAAAAAAAACCTTATCAAATGAGTATTCTGCTGTAGTATCTAGGAAAATTCACATTAGGTAAAGAAATAAAATTCCAGTGTTGTAAACTAAGTTTAAATTTCTAATTTTGTTTTAATCAAAACCATTTTCACACAGTAACTCAATTTGTTTGACATTAATCAGAAGCTGCAAGCACAAATAATGAATATGGTTCTCATTAATAGSTAGGAGGTTGGATTTTCTCCATAAATATTTCAGAGTAGTCAATCCATAATATTATTGATTGAACATGAAATTAAAAAGGTCTATTTTTCAGGTGCAGAGTGCACAAGAACTGATGTTCTGCTAATGGGAACTGCACATCCACAGCAAGAAACACACAAGTTATATTCATGTCCCCTCCTGCTGTAATGACTTTGGATCTGACAGGCTAAGTAGTATGTCAGGCCAGCTCTGAACCTGTATAGGAAAACACAAGATGAAGGAGCAAAGTTCTGTGGGAACTTGTGCTGGTAGTTCAGAAGCTGAATTTTTGCCCTCCAGTAAGCTGTGAACTTGAATCTCATCCAAAGTCCTGATAAAATGCTTGTTAAAAAGCTTATGGAAATTTTAAAGGAAAGTTGGCAGTTTTAACTCTGATATTTAGACCAATTTCTCATGCAGATAATTCTTGGATAAACTTGCTTTCTGAAAACAATCCCCTGAACAAACTTTTGGAAATACAGTTATTTAATCATAAATAAGAGAACATAAAAATAATAGAATTCAGATTGGAAAAAAACTCAGGAGATTATCTAGCCCGGAATCCTGATCAAAGCAAGGTCAACACTGAAATGAAATCAGGTTGCTTAGAGGTTTGTCCAGTCAGATTTTGAAAAACTCCATGGATGGAGACTGCACAACCTACCTGGACAACATGCTCCAAAGAACTTTTTCCTTATATCCATCCAGCTGGAACTTTTCAATTTACAACCACAGTTTCCTCTTTCCTCACTGTGCACATGTAGATTGAGCCTAGCTCCACCCTCCTGTTAGCCTTCTTTTAGGTATTGGTGGGCTGCTGTTAGGTCTACCCAAAGCCATCTCTTTTCCAGGCTGAGCAAGCCCAGCTCCCTCAGCCTCTCCTCACAGGGCACGTGCTCCAGCCCCTGGCCACCCCGCGTAAACTTGCTCCAGTCAGCCAATGTCTTTCCTGTACTGGGAAGCCAAAAACTGGGTGTAGTATTCCAGATGCAGTCCAACAAGTGCCAAGGGGAATAATCAGTTCCTTAACTCTCCTTGCTGTGCTCCTGTCAATATAGCCCAGGATGCTACTAGCCTTCAGAGCTGCCAAGACGCACCGTTGATTCAGTCAGACCTCAGACTTCCCTACATCCATTGCCACTAAGTCGCCCACCCCTCGCTGTTTAGCAGCAGGACCCCATTCTTCTCATTTATTCCTCCACTGCTCAGTGATAAAATGATAAATGCAAAGCTCAATCATCAAAATACAGCTGAATGATTATTCGGTAGTTGTTTATTTCATATATCTACAAATCCATTCTTTCCTACATCTGAGGTTTGATATTGGTTTTCTTAGTTCTATTCATGAAGGTGGCATGTACTATTGATCCAGATCTCTTACACCATACACAGAAATATCTCATTGCATGTCATAGCACACTAAATACTATTTGCACACACATAGAGCTATTTTCTTACATACATACATAGAAAACTGAAGATTCATTTAGAAGCATACAAAGGCAAAGTAAAACACTATTCCTATCATCTGGAAGGACTGGGCAYAGCTGGCATTAGTTTCCTGAAAATGAGCAGGGTATATGGTCATCTGGAATTTGGTTTCTATTCCCATTCTCTTGCCTGAAGAATTGTCTTTTAACAGAGTGTAGTAATGTCTATGTTCTTGCAGAGGTTCGTTTGTCTCATATCTTGCACAGTGATTCTAGAAGTTTCTGCAAGAGTAAAACCTCTCCCTAACACAATCTAAAAAAAAWAATAATAATTTATAGTTTGTTTTGCAAAGTTTAAATCATTTCGGTGAGAAAATCACTATGCACATATAAAATATATATATAAAATTTATTATACACACACCATCTCCTGTTCGAACTTCATATATAGACTAAAGGAAAAYGGCAGGAGGTATGAACAGAAGCCCAGGAAACAGCCAAGCTTGGGTACCTGACATCRTTAAACAGATAAGCTTCAAAAGCCTGCTGAAGATCTTTATATTTTTCAGAGCGGAACGTAGATGAATAGGATTACTTGGGAGCAGAGACAGATGGCAACACTGGACTGGTCAGGAAAACAGATTCCTGTAACAAGATATATTCTTTTAGAAACTGAAATTGCAGCTGAACTGCTGTAAGCAAGGTCAGCCTTCCATGAAGAATGATTTTTTTCTCCCAATTAAGCAATTTAATTGTACTCGATCTGATCATGTTGATTTTATGAATGCCTAGTGAGAATTGTACATTACGGTCGGATATGTAGAAATCTAGTAATCAAAAGTAATTTTATGATACTTTGGACACTGAGTTTGGATTGAGTGTTTTTGCTTTAAAAAAATCTGGAGGCTTTGCTCTGACAAAGACCTAAATGAGCAGAAACAAAAACTTTGAGAAATAAAAAAAGAAGTGAATCAAAACAGCAACAATTGTATTTACTGTATTAATAGAATTTGTATTTTTCAATGTTACTTCAGGGTATTCAAAATGTTACAGGGAATACTGCTTTAGAAGACCAGTTTGAATGGTGATAATAGTGACCAGTAACAGCCAAATCAGGAAAGCTCCCTCCACAGAGTCATATGGGAGTCAGGCATTTCTGCACTGTTCTCTTTTTCTAAAACTATGACCCCAACCAGGAGCATAAGACCTGTTCTTCTGGAGTCTATTAATCAAAATTTTTCACTGAGAGGAAAAACCACAAAAGCTGAAAACTACAAAAAGACTGAAAACTACAAGAGACTTTCTTGCTCCCTCCAAAAGCTAAAAATACTGCTTTTGCAACTGCTGCAGATTCTACCTGCCTGGGAGCAATGAAGTGATTCTGAGCCTCAAAGATGGATCTCCTTGCAGTAATTACAGAACCAAGTGCTACCAGTGCTAAGAAAGTCTGTTAATTTCATTTTGCAAAATGCTTTTGCTACTCCTGCTGTATCAGCTTTGGCTTCTGTTCCATTGGCCTTGCTGAACGAGTATTTCCTTCCAGTCCCAGAGGTATTACAAAGAAAATCTAAATGATTTAACAAAGCTTTGGCAAAGTTATGACAAGGGGAAAAGAAGGGGGGGGGGAGTTGATGGGAAAAATGGGAGAAATTGAAAAAAAAAGTATGAAAGGGTTGGTGTGGGAGAGAAATACAACACGAAATAACTATTTAACTCCATATACCAGTGGAATTAAATACTCCATCTATCAGTTGTGTCAAAAAAAAAAAAAGACATAGACAGAAGATTGGACATGGACAGAAAGGATGTGGACAGATTAGCAGCTGCTAAAGCACCATTTGATGATTTGAAAAAAATTTGAAGTGAAAACTAATTAAGACTTAAAATTCATAGGCTCCAATACAAATTCCTATAATTTTGGGAAATAAGCTGGACTTCTTAACAAAGTCCTATCCCCTCCTCAGAAAAAAATAGTTCTTTAGAACCAACTGCCCGTTTAACCAGAATTATTAGCGATAGCAGATGTTTTCTGAAGTTCCCTTTGTTCAGTGAACACAGAAAAAAGAACTAGATTTCTTGGGTCACTGTATAAGACAATGTAATCAAGATAACGAACAAGAACAGAAATTAGTTTAAAAATCAAGTTGTAGTTGTTCTGTAATAAAACTGTAAATTTCCTTTGATTTCATAAAGAACAAAATTTGCTGTTATATGTTATATTTGCAAATAGAACTATAAAAAATAAATATACTTGTTGAATGAAATTAAAATTCAGACAGTCATTTTATGGCACAATATTTTAAACTTATTCTTGTGTTCCTTTACATTTAACTTATGAAGAGCACAGATTATTCTTCATTTAACTTCACAGATAGCGTGGACAAAAAGGGATAATGGAAGAAAAGAATACTCATAATCAACATGAATGCTTAGGAACAGATTTTTTGGATAAAAGGAAGGTCAGCCCCCATTTAGGTATTCATAAGGATGAGACTGTTGTAAGTATTCAGCTCTTGACATCTTGAACTCTTTTGGAAATCCTGCTGTTAATTTATTAACCTGATCAATTGACAAACACATGACAGTCTGAATTACCAGCTAATGAGTAATGTGGAAAACTATTTATTTAATATAACATATATCACATTCTCCAAGGACAAACTGTTACACTCTTCTATATCTAGTTTCTCGTAACATGCAACATTAAACATCAGGATATGATATAAAGTTTTGGAAGAAAAAAACTGCATATGCAAGTCCAGAAAGATTCTTCTCTTTCCCTGACTTGGGCTCACAGACATGAAACAAAACAAACAAACAAACAAAGCCCAGAAGAATGAAGATGAAATTTCACAATTCAAGACTGACCAGGTGAGGCTTAAAAAAGTTCACCTATTTTAGCTTAGCTATGTGTTTTAAAGACAGGAATGATGCAATTGACATTCAGTGTACAAGTGAATGTTGTCTAAAAGTTCTGCCAGGCCATACAGACTGGTTATATTCGACCTCCTGTAATGGCTTGAATTTGTCCAGGATTGTATTTGAAATGAGTTTTTATCGTCTAATACAATTTTTTAGATTTCAAAAATGAATCAGTATTCCAATTTCAATTTTAGTATCTCAAAATGTTTTGGAGTTGATTTTTGGTTTGTTTGATTCTTTGATCTTGAACGTGTTTCCACGTGTCTTTTAGTCTTTTTTTAGTCTTTCCTGCTAAAGTCATTTAATGCATTCCAAGATATTTTAATGAATTACATAATATATTTTACTTGTGAAGTCTAGGAAGAGAAATAATGGTCAGGCAAACACTTTATGTTCAAGATGTTGATCCTTATGTTCACAGTTCTTAGTAGCTCCAAAATATATGAAGAATAATCTGAACAATGGTTGAAAGTTTTGACTGAGGACTTTGGCTGTTGAGTTCATTGCWGTGATACAAGTTAACTTTTAATTATTAAAGAAATTATTAGAATTGTAAAAAAAACCCCTGTGATTTCTTGTGGCTCACTGCAGCATGTGGAGGAACTCCATGAGGAACTAAGAGATCTGTTTGTCATTGTCCTGCTGTTCTGCAGGCAAGCTATACTTCATTCTTGTCTACTTAGAAATGTAGTGGTGTTTGATGTGTTCATAATAGTTTAAAAAAAAAGAAAAAATCTGAGTACAGTACATTGATGCTAAGAACATGAGAGAGAAAACAAACCACGCATGAAACATATTAGCAATCTTGCTTAATGAATTAAAGAACGTTATTATGATACCATAGCGATGAAAGTAGTACAGGATCCTACAAAGACTATAATATATGGTCCTAGTGGCAAATCCTCCACCCAAGTAACTTACATAATTACAGCTCTGCAAACTGTATAGTGCTAGGGGGAATGATGATTATCTAGCTTGAGAATCCTGTGGGGTTTATGTCTCAATAGGTATGACATTACCAATAATTGTTTCCAAGAGGTATAAATGCTGGCATCAAAAGGACCCAACTGATGGATATGTAGCCATATCAGTAAATTAGGTGTATCAGTACCTGCATATCAGCTTAGGAGAAATTCTTTAAAAAGTAAGTGTTAGGCTTATCCATTTAACCTGGAAATTAGATGTCTTAAATCTCTGCGGATATCAAACCAAATGTCCCTAATTATGTATATGTAAAATAAATAATTATGTATATATACAAATATAAAATGTATGTTTACAATTAAATTTAATAAGAGGTATGATACTGCAGCAATTGACAGTCTATTAAGATATTGTCCATAGATTCTAGAACTGGTAATATTTTAAGGAAAAATTTAAATAGGAAAAATTTGATTTGATTTGATTTGATTTTGTGGCAGATTTAACATTATATTTATACCTGACACACACAAGGAGTCTATTTTCCTCAGATGCTATTTCTCACAACTTGCAGACACTCACACAATCAGCTTGTACATTATAAAAATGTATTTTCATTAAGCTGTACATCTGTATCATGATTATGCTTTAACTTCTCTAACAGAAGTTGTAAGCTAAGTGTACATCATGAAGCAGAATGTATATGCCTTTAAAAAGACAATATGGTGAAAGAAACTAGTAAAGCAGGAAAAGTCACAATGGCATGCTTTTTATAAGAATAATAAAAAAGGCAATCTATTGTTCTCCCAGTAAAACTGAACATATAGATCACCTGGGACTTTCTCAGCCAGGCCAGGCTTCAGCATTCCTTGAAAATTCTGACAATCCACATTTATATCTCTGGGAATAATAACGTTAGGAAAAATCTCGGATAATTTGAAGTTGGCTCTACCCCATTTTGGAAAAAGAATGTTCTCTTTGTACATATAACTGTCAGTTTTCCAGGATAGATACAGAAGACATCCTCAGAGCCACCATTAGTGGTACAAAGCACTAAACATCCCTGCTTAGTTTAGATGGATCTAATCCCTTTCTTTTCTGAAAAATTAACCTGGAAAGGTTCCCAGTTTAATGACTGGCCTCTTTAATTTATCCTGAAGGAGAATGTGAACTGATAATAGCAAGAATCAGTAGACTACTAATACAAACATTTTCAATGTGCCTTTTGGTGAACTCCCTTATCATCCRTTACTGAGGTAGAACAAATAACTATCTGTCTAATATTTTCCAGCATGTAAAAAAAAAAATCTAAAATTCAAATAGCCATMTACCTGCAGCTGTGTATATGCAATTGTGATCACTCTGCAGTAAAAATGCTATTTGCTTAGGATGGATGAAGAGATGTAGCTATTAATGAAAAAGTCTCTTCTTATTGATCTGATTTTATCTTTTCCCTTCAAGCTTCCTGTCTCAAGTCATGTAGTTTCAGTTATACTAAAAGATGAAATTTATTAGGCAATGTTTGCTTTAGTCCATTGGGACAAGAATGAACTTGATCTTTTATTTTAATTTTCAGGTCTAGTTATTTGCAAAATGAGATAGACTCAGATACTATGAGGATCTTAACCCCACATTTCATTATCTGGGTACCTAAATCACTACTGTGGGGATGTTCACTGACATCCTCAAAATAACAACTAACTCGTAGATTCATTATTTTATACTGGTAAYGTGGAAAATTGCCTCAGTATAGATGTTTCCACATGAGCTACATCCACTGAGGTCTAATGAAAGCCCTGGAGTTCCTCGGTGGCATACTCAGATACAGGTAGCTCTTCAGCATGCAATGCTCCTGCACACATACTCACAATCTACTTAAGGCAATAGCAACTTACTGAAATGACAACATTTTTTGTCAGTGGGTATGAGGGCTTGAGCCCTTGCTCTGCCTGATGTGAAAGACAATCTCAGTCTTATCTGAGATTTCAAACAAAAATATTATATGTCAGCATCTGTCTTYCTGCTCATTATTATCCAGGAGAGTTGAAGTACATGCTTTAACATCCCAGGGGAGGGTCATGGGGAATAGAGTCAATCTTTTTCTGGTTTGCTCTCTGGACCTATAAAGAATATCACTTCCTGGGAAGCTTTACATACCACTTAGGTGCTCACAAAGTATTCCTAACTTTAGTAGTAACTCTTTACATACACTGCTTGAAAAGTATGACCATTTAACTTGAGACAAATTCTTCTATTCGGTGGCACAAAGACATTAAAAACACCAGTGGATAAGAAACCTGTGCCATCTCTTTGGTGTGTCTCTTGTATTATCATCATTCAAGAAAGACATGCAACAAGAGGTTACTCTACAAAAAAGCACAGAACCTTCTAAGGAACAAGAATTATAAATTAAAAATAAMAATAATAATAATAATAGAGTAATATTAGATTATTACTTTATGCTTTTTTACAAATATTAGCTCATTTTTTAAAATTGATTTGCCTCAAGCATGCTCTGAGCATTGTAAACTTACTTCCCAAGAATATTCTAGCAATTCCATTTTGGAAAAAAACATTTATTGAAAGAGCAAATTTTGTAAACATTAAAAAACATTAACAGAGTACATGCAGAATATGTCTATGGAGTTATAGGAAAGTTGTCTAAAATATATTTTACCACTTTTGTAGCTTTTCAAGAAAATATATATTTTAGTCACTGAGTACACTCAAGCATAATAAGCCACTGGGGCTGAACAGTTCATGACACAACCTCTCCTGTCTGATTTCTAGAATCACCCTCAGCTCTCATCTTTAAGGATAAGTGTGACCCAGAAGGTGGCCACCACACTGTGTTTATTCTGAATAATGCATCTTTTAGGCCTATTCTTGGACTGGAAATTAATGTTCAGATGAACACATGCATCTTGAACAGCTTCATCCTCATTCATGTTCCTATACGTGGTCCAGAAGCTATAGCTGCCGTCTCCACATGAGAAGAAATGTCGAAGCTGAACACTTTTCTGTGTATTGCCACATCATGGAGGAGACATAGATCCTGCAGCTACTGAGTTTGGACTCCATATACATATATCTGCAAAGTTACTTTCTTCTCTGCCAGCTAGAAACAGATCTGTGTACAATAAGAAATACTGTATAGCCCTTTGACTTTATTAATAAACTTTGATTGACAGAGTAATCTATTTCTCATTCCTAAGAAGGGAGTGAGAAGTGACCAAGGTCTGCAACTATACATAAAAGCCCACTCCACTATAGCAGTAGTCACCTAAAATTAGAATTATATTTACATATGGAGGAGCAAAATCCCTGAATTGCTTCAATACATTTCAAATGGTTTTCTCCACCTGAGAAGCTGTACTCCACTTACAGTGAAATTTTGCTCCATCCCAAGATATCTTCCTCTTATAATTCAAAATGGTCACCTATCAAAGTTTATTATTAAAATACATTTCAAGAGGCTTATTACTGCTTCTTCCTTATCTGCTCTTGCCTGAGTGGGAGAGGAGAGAGATGTTGCTACTATTCACAGAGAGAAGACAGAATTTTTTGGTTCTGGTTGCCAGTAATTAGATTAATCATAGAAAAAAATGGGTCCAAAACCCCTTCAGGCTTTAGCAGATTTATACTCTGCTTTTGGGGACTTAGTCAGTAAGTGTAAAAGATGAAAGTCACTGCTCAAGCTGCCATTTCCTTTTTATTTTTTTTTAAGAAAACATAGTCCTCCTCCAGCTCCAGGGGGGACCAGGAGATCCCAGTTTCCTATTGGTTTTCTGTATTAAAAAAATGAGTGATGACAAGCAAAATTATCCTGACATAGGTGGGCTTAATTATCTTTTGAAGTTACTTTTTACAAATGTATTCAGTTCTACCATAGGTTCCATTCCTTTCTGCTTTTCTTGAGGCAAAGCTAGCATGCAGTTTTGTTGGAGCAAGGATTGCAGATTTGTGAAATAAATATAATGACAAGGAAATAGGAAAACCTTTTGCAATGTGCTTTGCTTATTCAAGTTTGTTTTTTTCCCTTTTAATGCAAAACTGGCGGATTTACATACTGTTGTACTGTCAGCTCTGAAAAGTAAACAGAAACTTTTCAGCCAAAATGAGGGATTATTCTGTAAGAAAACATGAGCTTCCTACAACTAATAGATACATTTTGATTATCAATGGAATATTGTGCCATGGATCCAAAATTCCAAACATTAGAGAGCTAGATGAGAAACAATTGTGAGCTAGATGTAGATTTTTGCATCAGTGCCCAGTATGAACATCAGTTTGATTTAAGTGAAAAAAGCTGGTGAGTCTGTGAATGTTAAATCGTAACCCTGAAAAGACAGGAATGGCACGGGTATCAGAAAATCTGGGTACAATTTCTAGCTCTGTCACTCTGGGAGTCTTCAGCTTACAATATCTAGCCTAATTTTCATTGCTTTCCCTTTTTGTAAAGGTCCTGTAAGACTCAGTGCATAAAAAACGTGCTCAGTTTTACACTATAAGATTAATTTGGCTATCGCAGTATTATCTGGCCATGTCTCATAACAAGTTATAGTTTAAACAAAGTTGATTATAAAGCTGTTTGGTTATGAAATTTGATAACAGAGACTATAAGTCCTTTTGACTATGCATTCAACAATAATAATGTATATGAAAATGTATTCATATTAAATATAATATGCAAAAGTTGCATTCTTTAAATTTAATACAAATTAAAGAAAATTAAAACAAGATTTCTAAAATACACAAAGGTAAATGAGATCACATTCTGTGGAGCAAGATAAAATGAATTTGAAAGTTTTTACCTGAACCACAGAATGGAAATATAAGATATGTCAACTAGTTCATGGAGGGTATAAAATCAGAGGTCTAAAGGCAAATATGCATTGAAAATATCTTATTTGCAAGCAAGAAAAGAAATATCACTCTAATAAGAGAGTGATATAAATTACAGAACAAAAATTTCTTTGTTTATAAAGAAAAATGAAAAAAAAAATCACAACTTTTTGTGACTAGACCATTACTTCTAGATGTTCTATAATTTCTCCATTTGYGTTTCTTTTTCAAGCTACTTTTGATTAGTGTTAACAGTGCAGAATACTGTTTGAGAAAATGAAAATAGAAGGAACTAGTATAAAACTCTACTCACCTTGTGTGTGCCTGGGTTTTGAATTGTATTCTAGACTAAACTGCACAATATGCAAAAAGGATTCCTTTTTAAGCCCACAAAGCAGGGACGTTCARTCATAAGTCATAAGTCACAAGATCTACTAAATGAGTATAAAAGTCCACAGCTGGCTAATTTCACTCTCTATGCTACTAAAATGCGAGTTTTCATCAGTTACTCAGTTAGCTACTCATTTACCAGAAAATGCTTTGAGGATGCTTCGTATTGCTCTGCTAATAATACAGGATAATGCAGGAACGATTGAAAGTATAACTTTCAGTGTATTTTTCCAACTTCCAGGGCAAAGTCTGACAGTTTTTCCCTGCCAAAGCTCAGATCTTGTCTTCCCACTAATCTCTGCACAGAACACTCTCAAAATCTGTGTTCAAAGTTCTTCTGTTCTAAAATTAATAGTCGGAATGAATTAATTCTTAAATAACAAAATAATATTGTGTTAGAAAATGTTAGAATTTCTTTTTGTTGTTGTCACTGCAAAACACAAGATATGAATATTGTTTTTAAAGTAACCAGCTAATTGTATTTCAGTCGCTAGGTTTGCTGTCTTTTTGCTATAACCTTAAGATATTGTTCTTTATTCATTCTCAAATATCCTTGTTTTCAAAATCAGCAATTAATACAATTTTATTTCAGTAAGTACATCCAGATTGTTTCTTCTTAGTGTGAAACACTCTAGGTTGGAAAGCTGACTCTCTTAGTATTTCAGAARAATATTTTCAAACACTGAATTTAAAACATTTTAGATTTTACAACTTAAAAATGAAGTTCCATCTCAAATCAATGTTACTTTAAATGAGAAAAAAAAGAAGATGAAATTTCAATACAAAATTTGTTTGAATTTGATATTTGTAGAGAGATATTTTTAAAGTTCTTTAAATTTTTATCTTGCAAAAGAGGAAAAAATCATAGACATTATGATTCTCAATTCAGTATCACATAATCACATATAGATATAGTCCATAATAAAATGTATTTCTCTTCTTTAATGTTGAATAACTGGTTTTGCTCAGCTCTCCAATAGCTATCACATGCATAGATGCTGCACAATATTTAAAAGAGATTTATTGTGAAAGTTCTGTAGTACAATGAAATGGAAATATTAAATTACAAAACAATAATTCTCCTTTTGTCATCAYTACAAAAATATGCTCAGATTATACTTATAAAAACTGTCAAATAGTAATGCACAGTGGTAGGTTGCTATATGAAAGCTAAAACTTCTTCAATGTATTGATAGACTTTCCAATGTGCTTTCGACAAAAGTTGAACTGATGCCCTTTAAAAGACACAGTGCTTCAAGATTTCAGATCCTTCAGATTTTTTATGCTTATGATTTATTAAGTGCTATTCAAATCACTTCCCAAACTTTCAACTGACATGAATTCAACTTTTGTCCTTCTGTTTTGATAATGATTAATACACAAGTTAAAAAAAAAAAAAAAAACCACTTTCCAGTAGACTTTCCAAAAGAAAATGAACCTAAACAACATAGGTTGAAGCTTTCAATTTCCAGAATTGGTCTTCGCTATCTACGTTTCTTTGGTCTGCTAGTGTAAATTCAATCAGTAGTAGAGACAAAGAAAGGAATATTTGTTGTCTAGATGATAAAATATTCATATTTATAAAGATTTTATATCCAACACACTAGATAAGTTCCTGCATCCTACATATTTTATTCTAACTAATGAAAATAATTGATCTATAAGAGGTGTTCATTATATCAGGAACCAAGGGATTGTCATTATCTTTAAAATCATTACCTAATTTGATGCTATTCTCATATGTTGTTGAATTCCTCAGCAATTATTGTGAGAACAACGAAGTTGAATGTTGGATTCTGTGTGACACAACCTTAGTACCACTATATATTGGAACTGTGATAATTCAATGCCTAAATTTTCTAGAAATAAAATTCATGAGGGCTGACTCTCCAGTAGCCTTCAGCAAAGTAACATCCTGTTTCATCATTACATTTTAGACAGAACAAACAAATATTCCCTATGGGATACAACTAAAACAGTTCTATCCAAGTTATTTTTTTGGACTGCATGCTCCAGAGGACAGGAACCTTTTGCCTATAAAATGCTATATATTGGCAACATTATATAAGCAATGGAAAGTATCTATGTTTCTTTTAAGAAATCCAGAGTGCCTGTCATTGCAGTGAAACATAATGGAAACTGAAGAAATGTACTATCTTTGTAATTTAGGTCGCATATATTCAGTATTCTTACCAGTAAGTTTCCAATATCAATAAGAAGAAACTTTCATGTTGTCTAATGCTATGCCAATATAAAATGAGGCATTCTACCACAACATGRTGGTTACCTTACTTAGGACAGCAGTTCTGAAAAATTAACCATATACTTGAACATTGGTGCACTTAGTTCAGTTAATTCAGTAGGATTTAAGCTTGTGAGCCATCTTCCCAACTAGCATTAGACAGGTGCCTTCTTAAATTGAAGTCTTTGTGGCTAAAAAAAGGGTATATTTATGTACATTGAATACAGTATTGCACGGTATATACTTTCCAGAGATGACCCCAAGATCAGTGCTTTTTTCATGTCAAGGAAAATAGAGGGGGGAGCATACTGGAACACAAGATGTCATACTAAGAGCTCATCAAAGCAGAATATGACAAGAAAAAAAATAAACACTATGTGAAATATTTTTTTTCTAGAAAAGCTAATAGTCAAGATATATAATTTTTTGTACATATGAATTTATGTACAATTTGTACATTTTCAAAGCAACTAAAGTATTATCATCTGAAGGCCAAGGAACTGAATGAAGATTACTAACCTGTTTTTTTGTTTTCAATAATTACTAAAAATTTAAGTCCACACTTCTTTTGCATTCAGAAGTTTGAGTGAATCAGGATATGGTGACCACCAAATATTTATTTTCTTAAAAAAGYAGCTTTCAAAAATAAAATTTCTGGAATTACAAGCTCTAGCAGCACTTTTTAAACAATAATGTGTTATTTCTTAAAAACAGTTTCTAATTTATTTGATAATGAATCTTCCTAATTAAGCAAGTTCCCTTCACTAACTTCCAAAAAATCCTAGCAAATATTATCTACTTTAATACAGGTCTTTGTTTTCCATGCTCTGATTACTTCTTTTACCATTGCTTTTTTATTGTTCTCAAATATTATCTATGTGTTTCTTTTGTCATTTGTTTCTTGGACAAAACTAGACTATCAAAATACAGTAGAGAAGTATAACATGTCAGTTTACATCTGCTCCTGCATTTATTAGAAAATATAGCAATATAGATAATTACTATTACTCTTTTGTAAATGTGGACTTCACTTAAATTTCAGTTATTGTTTAATAGCATAGTTTGCTGATCAAAAAAGTTCAGTATGGAAAATATTTCTTTTTTGAAAAAGCAAATATATGCACTATATATAATATCATGAAGTGTTTATATAACTTTTCGTTCTTGTTGAACCTGCATGTAGTGAATCTCTATGTTAAAGATTATAATAGAAGATAATGCAATCACATAAATCCTTTACATGAATCAGACCTCTGGCTAGCGTTCAGTACAACTATATTGCCTTCTAAATATTCTTTTCATTCTAAGCACTTCTGAACCAGTTTAGCCTAAAGAAGAAAAATTGTTCTTTCTATCTTCTTTGCAGCTGAATATTAATGACATTTTTAAAATGGTGTCACGTAACAGAGCTCTCATATTTGTCACTGATGGTGACTAATGATACTGGTTGCTGGACTTCAGGATCAAAAAATCAAACCACGGTGGCAATCATTAAGTTAAGAAGATACTGGGCACAATATAAAATTTTACAATATAAAGTTTAAGAATTACTTTTCATAAATATAGCACCTTGCAGTAGGACCAGACTACATCTGATAAAGACAACACAATTCTGACAGAATCTCTTGGAAGCATTTTAACATTGTGACTTCCTAGAAGAGTTGCAAGTCTTATTTGCATTAAAGCATTTGGGTGGGGAGAAGCATCTTTTTCCATCTATTTATCATTCTTCAATGGAAATGGAAAAATAAGCYTAATATTAGTTATAAATTCTTTTTTTCTCTCTGGACAGACTAGCTTTACCTATGAAGCTGGACTAATTGCTTGTCGTAACGTATGAGCAATATCATGGCCATTTATGAGGAATATGGCAATTTTTTCTCTTATTCCTTTACAAATGAAGGATTCATTTCAATTCCAGTTATTGCCTAGCTTTCTAATAGTTTTCTGATGAAATGGTGCAGTATATGAAAATATTTTTTAAAATCCTATACTTGTACACATATGCATATACATATCTCCTATATCATTAAGTATTTCTATAACTTTTATTTCCTGTTGAATCTGCATGTAGTGAATGTGTTAATTCCATTTCATCATAACAATGAAAACAAAAATTCAGGGCCCAAAATCAGAAAAGAAAGAAAGACAAAATGATTTAAAACTTTCTAAAAATCTCATACTATAACAAAATAAAATGGATCAAAGTTCATTTTTAAAAGCAATAAGAGATTCAAGTTGTCTCTGAATACCTCAGAATCATGAAAAAGAAAATTCAGTACTTAAATACTAGGTAATACACAAACTGTTTGCTGCCATGGAAACTGACAGGTTTAGAGATGCTGGAATTTCTATGTGTAACTGTAATACCTCTTTCATGGATTTTATTTTTATATCATTTTATGTAAAAACAGTCCCTTTCTGAAAGATAATATTAGCTAGTCATCCATAAACTCTTACTAGCATGAATGGTATGGAAATTTTGAATACTTAAAATACCGTACTATTAACTATTTTATATATAATATAGAGAGATATATAGATGTAGAGAAAGATGTATAAACCTAGTACTCTTGTGTAAGAAACTCAGCTCCTTCAGACTGCTGATCCAAGGGGAATTCACCTGAACTTTTATTAAATTACATTTGAGCATATTCAAACTCTAACTGACTTTTTATAACTATTTTTGCTAAACAGTCCTTTTGCTATATTTTGTATTTGATTTTTAGACTGCTCCAAGGAAATCTTCATCTTCTATTTATACTGTAAAATGAACCACAACTTCTTACTGATATCTCAGCAGCACAGACGAAGTTTTGGCAAGCTGACTGCATTATACCCATTTAACAGCTATTTCCAGTTAATGCAAATCTCCCAACCATCAAAYGGAATTACCAATAGAAGTAACAAGAACATACATAATTCAGTTGTATGACGTGTCAGAAAATAATATTTCTGTATTGTGGAAGATGTGAACAAGAATGAGAAAGCTGCTTGAATTATTTTCCAAATAAAACACAATTTTGTCCCCCACAAATACAAGAAAAAGAGAAACAACCTAAACCAATCAATAGACAGTACATTAGGGTATTTCCCAGGAAATTCTGGTTGAAGTTCCTTTCTTAGTTGACCTCAGCATTCAGCTTTTCCATACAAGCACTATGATCATCAGGTTATTTTCATATTACCTTTGTCACAAGAGAGACACTATCTCTGYAGTGTATCATTTTAATAATAATAAAAAAAAACTTTGCCAAAATCTCTACTTCTATAACTTATCATGCAAACATTACCACTCCCTACCTTATCCAGACTTTTCACTTCCAGAGCAAATTCCCTTCTGCTTTGAAGATAAAATATCCATAGTACATTTATCCAGCTTCTCAAAATCACATTTAAATTCAAAACATTACTTTGGACAACATAATTTTATGATAATAAAATTATATAGGCTTTTTGGTGGGAAAAAAAAAGAGGAGAAAAAGAGGTGAGATGAGGCAAGGGAAAGCTTTTGAGAGTTTTCCCAAGCCAAAGCTAACATTTATATGTAGGTTGATGAGTGTGTGAGAGGTCAGATAGCTGCTCTGTAGCTCAAGCAAGTTCTCAATATTTGGAATATTATTGTCCTCTCTCCTTCCCTAGAAGAAAAGGTGGGTCTCCATCATCTGAAGCAAGCAAAGTACTAGAGCCTGTCTGATTTTCTTTCTTCRCTCAAATAAGAAAAGCCAACTCTTTCACATGTCTGAAGAAGGTACATATGCATGTAAGTTGTGCTGATTTTGTTGTTTTAGCTAGAAAGACTCAAAAGAATTCATGAGATTTTTAAGGACAGCTGTCAGAAATGCCTCTAACTTCTTAATGTTTCCCTTCAATGTTTCAKTCCTAAAATATAATCAATACAGCTCTTCTCTGGAAGGTTAGTGTTACAGACAGTAAGTTTTTTGTTAAACTGTTTTCTATACAGAATTGGCAAAGTAAACTATAACATGAAAAGATACTGATTTATTAAACAAAATTTATTTTATTTTTGCCACAAGGAACCAAAGAATCTATAGAAAAAGTAATAATTTCCAGCARAGAAAAGATGTGGCATTAAAGACATGTTCCTTAGTCATCCCTGGAAATACTATTCATATGCATCTGAGTTTTCAACTTTTAAAAATTATCACTGTCTTCTCATTCATATTTGCTAGGAAATGCCAAAATTGTCCATTTTGGCAGCCATCATGTCGATCCCTTATTAATGTACACTGCCCTGGAATGTCATGGAGACCAAATTTAAAAATGTTTGCAGAAAGCAATACAAAAGCAGATAAAGGTGAGAAAACAGCCAGCCATAGGAATGGCAAGAAATAATGAGCAATACCTGCTATACTTACTTTGCTGTCTGAGTTAGGATTTTGTATGTATTTTACCATACATAATTTGATAAAAAACAAAGCTACCCTTATTTSCAAGCTTAGAACTGTAGTTATTAGACTACAAAGTCTTGGTTTTTTTCTTCGTAGTGCTATGACTTTTTCATATGTAGCAATGCAGCTTCAAAAGGAAAAAGGAAATAGCAAAGGAAAAAGAAGAAAAAACCTCTCCTTTGTATTGAGATGATTTGGGTGCTTATCTTGAACTTCAGAAACACAGGGCTGAAGATGCAAGTTATCCTATTTCCTTTGGTGCTATACTAATTAATTAATAATACAAAATCTGTTACATTCATATCTAAGAATGCAATGCCACATGTTGCTTTAAATATTAAAATCTGCACTGGGTGTCAGCTACTTACCAAAAGAACTGATCTTCTAAGTGAAAAATGTATACATTAACTATGAAAAAAATAAATACTTTTCTCCTCACTATACAAGTAGCTACAGTTGTGTTTGATGTAAAAAATAGTTTTAAAAAGCTGTATCGGAATTGAACCCCAAATGACAACCACATAGAAATAAGAATGTGAATATTATATTTACAAACACTCAGAAGTATATTTTATGAGGAATTAGATAACCAGATGCTTCTAAAAATATGAAAGAGCTTTGGAAAAAAAATCAGCGATATCTGCCTTAGTTATTGACATAACAGTTTTTAAACGTTGACAACTAAGGCTCTAAGACAAAACACTTTAACATAAGGCTTCCACTCTTTGAGCATTATAGATCCAAGAGAAGACTGTAACTATTCTTCAGAGAAAATGAACTTAAAAGTTCACCTTTATAATCAGAGCAAAGTATGAAATTCTACTAAGAAAAAGCCATATTGAAAATGGAAATCAGTTAACTCATGGCACACACACACACACAAAAAAAAGCGCAGTGCATACATGGTCATTTTTAAAAGAGATATTTCCTGGTATTAACAAAGTTCATTTTACATAYAATTGTAAGAATGTCTACCATACTTAGTCCRTAGCTTCTTAACAACTGCAACACAACCAGCCAAAAAAACCTCAACAGCTGTTTATGCAGCAAGAGAAACTTCTTTCATTATCTCAGATTTAATATTCACTGATCTAATGATGTTCTCATCATCTATAGTCTTTGAAATTGCTGCTAGTTTTATAGTTTAGCTGAGAGTATGTCTACATTAAAGTTTTAGTCTGGATCAGGAGAGCATTTCCGATTGCAGAACAGTTCCAGGGCACAGCTGACTTCCTTTCAGATGAAACCAATCTGAAATGCCCACCAAGAGAACATCCAGTCCACTCCCATCATTAATGCCATTCAGCCCATGGGAGCAGGCTAGAGACAATCAGGAGTAACCCCATATGACACAAGCTGATTGTGGATATCAAATTAATGGCAGCAACTGCTTTCTTCTGCAACTCTTCTTGTGCCGCACTGCCCTACTTGCTAAAGTGGGCATAAATTATGTGATGCCCCCTTCRGTATCATTTTCCATGTTACAGTGCAATCAATGAGAAATACTTACGCCTTTTCTCTGGAGAATATTTAAATTCTCTCTTCCTCTCACTACATTCAAGCATGAGTATGTAGTAAAGGCTTAAACAATAAAAGCCTAGCACTGTGCCTCTAGAAAGATCAATGAGCAGCTACCAAAAAAAAAAAAAAACAAAAAAACCCACAGACCCTCCCCCCCAATCTCTTATTCACAAGATCCATGTGATCAGTTAACACCCACATAAAATGCTAATAAGTAATAATGCTCATTATGCCTCAGCTATTAACCAGTGAATGAAAATGAGTGGAAAAAAATCACCAGACTAAATTAATTTTTAGACCATAGAAGACAGAAGGAAAGTAACAAATGAATTTTAGCTTTGCTAAACACCAGCAGTGTTTTTACTATTTTGCTGTCTCAAGTAAGAACACAGTCTGTATAGAGCTTTCAGTCTAAATAGCTGGCAGAATGACAAAACATAATAAGAAGCCCAGAGGAGATGTTTAAGCTATATTCATTTGATGATAGATCCAATCAGGAAATTTAGCACTTACAAGCTAGGTAATTCACTGACTAATTGTACATACCTGAGCCTAAAAAAAGGAATGCAAAACTCTGAATTAAGCAGTGCATATGGCAGAATTCAAAGTTCTGAAAGGTGTCAGAATTCCTGCAGACTAATCATGAGCTACCTAAAATAACTAGTGGAAAATACTGAACACAAGATGCTTTTGAACTTCTGCCTTTCCTCAAGGGCTCAGATGTGTCTCTTGGGATGAAGGTGGGTGCCTCTCTTCAGTTAAGCTACCAAGCCTGAAATCCTCTCCTAGTGGTGTTTCAATATATCTTTTGAAAGAGATGTGAAAGGTTCATGTTACTCTTGAGTGGAAAGTCAGGAATGAAAGCATCCAGATGGAAGTGAACACAGCTTGGTCATTGTCAATAAAACACACAATGACAAGGTACCTTTGAGAATTCTCTCAATTCCTGCTACRTGAATGGAAGAGGGGAGAAATAAATATGCCATGAATTCTCTCTGTATACAAAGAAAAAAATTCTCTCCTGTACACAAAGAGCAACATCCTATGACACAAYACAGCACCTCAGGTAAGAATTTGTTCTAGATAAAATTATGTCACTCACTTCTGCATATATGGCCATACACCTTTTTATTTTCATATTGCAGTGAGGTTCCCACCTTTCATATAAGCATTAAGCAAGTAGAACTGCCCCTGGGGAGGAAACTTAGACTAACTGTTCACACCAGCTTAAGGGTGTTCATCTGAGCACTCAGATTTGTGCCCTAATCAATAAGATACAGGGGTGAGATGGTTCTTTTCATCCTCTAGAAGGTGTGGCCAGGAAATATTTCAAAATTTATTAGACACAAAGAACACAGTAGGCAGAATGAGCATACATATGAATAAAATAACCACTAGGCTCTAAGGGTAAATTCTGATCAGAAAGTCTTTTTTAGGTGTGGAAGAAATTCCACGATGGCATCAAATAACAAACAGAATGGTCTTTAGGAAGTCTTGGCACACCAGGGGTAAGATAGCCACTGGTCAAGGCTTCCTGGAAGACAGGGTGTTCTTATGAGAGTAATGAGGTACAGTGGGCTATTTAAAGGACTGTAAAACTTAATTACAAATTACAAGGCTGTCTATATCTACCATAAAAATCACTGCTTTGAAATGATGAGCATTTCTGCACACTAGAGACAGTATTCACAGCATAATTATGGGGTTACCCAGCTGAACTTAAGGTCAGTTGAAGGTTACTCAGTATTGGAGGAGAGTTCATGTTTCCTGTAAATGTAATACAAGACACATGGATGTGAAATGATGGAAGGTTAGAATTAAAATTCAGGACATTGGATTCTTTTTTTCTCCTCTCCCTTCCAAAAAAAAAAAAAAGCAGAGTTCTGTTTTTTCTGTCTTTTCTCAGTATGCATTATCCTTGGGTAATCTTCTTCATGAATGCAAATTCAGCTTCCGTGTCTGTGCTTATGCATCATTCCAGACTTCTCRCTCAAACTCAAATTTTGCATCACCAGTCTGGATTTGTACTTTTCAATCCAAGCTCAGAATAGCTAAAACAGCTGCGGAATTCTGACACAGCCCTCATTAAAGATGACATAGGCTCTATTGCCTGTAATTTTCAAAGATAGATCCACAACTCAAAATACGGATGACATTTCACATGTAACAGAAGCTGATCTAGACTGGTAGGGCCACCCTAATACCCAGGCCACATTCTCTTCCTTGTGCCAATTCTAGCGATCAGAAAGCCACAGGGCAAGCTGGATCAAAAATTATTTTTTTCAGGCTAGATTTCACCCAGATCAACAAGCTGTTCCTACTTTCCTCATAAGCTGGTGGTTTTGTCACAATCAGGATTGAATCATCCTTTTCAGTAGCAGTGTGCTCTAAGTTTGATTCACATGGATCACAACATTGTGTCCTATACAACTTGCCAGAGGAACTGAATTCAGCTACCCTTTGTGCTGCAAGTGTTTGAAGAATAATGGCCTCACTGTCCTTCCAGTCCAGACCCCAAAATTTATTTCTTGAGCAGGCTATTTTATCTTTGTAGATTTAACCAGTGTTTCAGGGATCCTTATAGAATTATCAAATGTCATTAAAACTTTCCATTTGATTTGTATGTTTTAAACAACACATTGACTAGAGCATGTAGGAGAGGGTACGTACATAGGACCTCATAATTTCTTTTAAACAGGAAGAGTTTAGTAAGAATATAAGTCAGATGATATTTTAACATTTATTTACTCATGTATAGATTCAATACAAAAGTATTTTGCTCTAAACATAAAGGTTTAAGTAAAGAAGATAATTCAGAACAAACCATGTAATATAAAGAGCAATGCATATGATGAAAACACTTTAGCTCCATATCAAGGAGATTTAGTTTTTCATTTCTGTCTAGGTACTTAGCTCCAATTGAAATCAGTAAGAGAAGGCCACTTACATATTTTCAGAAATGAGCTTAACTCATAAATATTGCTTGAACTGCACTGAGTACACTTGAATATACAAAGACTGAATTTCTTTTTTAATTCTGACCCAAATTATAACAATGAAGAAAATGTAGTGCTTCTACTTTTGGCTCATAGAAAATACACTTTTAAAAGATTTAATGCTTATTTAAAGAACTAAAGCATGAATATCCACAGTAACTATACCTTCATTTTACCAGACTGATAAACATTTTTCAGGTTCTAATGGACTCAGAGCACTATTACTTTAAATAACAGATTATGCAGAGCACGTAAAAATCTGATTTATTTTTAATACTGATATATGGTTAATATATACATTCCAATATTATAACTTTGTTTAGGTTGTTAACCATACAGTAATTAAAATGTGCTATATATCACTCTCAACTGTCTATATTAGGTACTTAGATTAGTTTCAGCAATGGAGATCGGATTGCTGGTAATTGCAGAAAAAAGGAAGAAAGAAGAGAGGAAGGGACACTTAAGTCAGCTCATAATTCATCAAAAAGGAAGTGTTTAATTATCTGTTTTTCACAGCTACTTGATATATTTTTTCCAATAAGTATTTTTTGGATTAAACTTTTAAAGTTAATGTTTCCTTTGYTATTTTTATACCCACTACGGTTTTAAGATATCCAAAAAAATAGGGAATTTAGGACTGAGAGAGGTCAACATGTAGCATTATGTAGTACTATGGAATCTAATTTTAATAACATGTGTAGGTGTATGCTTAAACTCCACTAAACTCCACTCCACTAAATGGACTGAAGCATAGTCCTAAATGTAAAAATATCCTGGAAATTTTATTGAAGAAAGATGAATTGAAAATTAGAGCTCAAGGGCCTGGGCACAGAAGCAACTTCTTAGAAGATAAAAATAATCATTATCAGGTAATCTGTAGTGATGGTCCATAAGATAGGTGCTTTCAGCCAAGATCTAAAATATAAGTAATTTGAACTAGTTCAGATGCATTTGTAGTAGGTTAAAATGGTGGATCAGCTGACACACATATATGTGTTTTCTCTTTGTCTAGGTACTTCAGGTATTCATCATTTTGAAGAAAAAAGGTTTCTCTTCTTTTTTTAAGTGCATAAACAATTGCCAGTATACAAACTAATATTTTCAAGCTGGCAGTATCCTCCACTCAGTCTATTCTCCTCTTTTCCATCCTCCCTGTAGTTTTTCGGGGGGGAGGGTAGGGTTATTTTCCTATTTTTACTATCAATTTCTTCTCTGTTACTGTCATAAGTACATATACTGTGCAAATAATGTTGTATTATATATAGCATAGAGTTATTTCTTTTGCTTGTAGATGACTGTGGGGAAAAAAAAGCAGTGAGTCAATTGTTCATTTGGTATTTTATAACAAAGCCTACAGTTTCTCATTAGYCCCAAGAAAAAACAAAAAAATAGCATTATCCCCTGAAATAGTCACTATTTTTCATATTCTCTCACTTATACCTTGTAGAATTAGGGTGATTATGTCTTTTGCATACTGCAATCCTGTGGCATTAATTATGCCCTGTGTTCCAGAGTATACCAGTTCTGCTGTTATTTTTTGCTGTACTATGGCAGCACTTTCAACATACCATGTACCTAGGACATGAGATATGCGCCTTACCTCAGGTCTCCCAAATTTAAGGAAGCACTTTCTCCTGGCCATACTTTCTGAGAGATTTTTTTATCAAGCTATTCCTATTCTTTTCCTATAATTCAACTGTTTGTACCCAAATGAGTGTTGCAAACACTTCATTCTTCCTTTTCCAGATACTGTGGGTTTTTTTCTCTGTTTTCTGTTTGGCCCAGTATTATGAAAAGTGGAATGACATTTCAAGGCACTGAAGAAAAAGGAGTGACATATGTAGAAATGAAATTTCAATAAAATCTGCTTTCAGATGTTTCTGACAGGATTCATAAAGCTTTTGACCTATGGGCTATTTCTTCAAACAAACAAAAGAAGTGTAACAGAAAAGCACATAATCAAGTGATTAATAAATCAGAGGCACTTAAAAAGCCTCTCCTTACTTTACTTGCTTTATTTAGCAATGCATGGTACTATTTAAAGAAAAATGCAAATATTTCAGGATTAATTCACCACACTGCCACATAAACAATGTGAGAAATTGTTAAATGGAGAGAAAAATGTGAAAGATTTAAAAATTAAAGCATTGTGGTGATTATGCAAATGCAAACATCAYTAACTAGAATAATCAAAGAAATATATTCTTTTCAGCTCTGCATAAATATTTCATATTCAGCTCCCCAAAACTCAGAAATAATTTTTGAATATTAGATGTGTCCTAAATCAGTGAATATAACTTTCATACTACTTGACCTGTGACCTGATGACTATTTGACCTCTTAAGAACTAAGGGTTTTTGTGGAGATTTAATGAATTTATTTAGACTTTCATTCTGGATCGGTAGATCACAAAATGAAGTCTCTACAAAACAAAAATATACATTTTATAGTAAGTGTCTGTTACTCTTATAATAAAATATTAGGCCATATAAGTGCATGTGTTTGTTACCATGATTACTTGCAGAGAAGCTGAAAGCTTTCAAATGCAAGTGGAGAGGTCCCATTTCTCTTTTTCTATCATGGAACCAGTAGCCCCTGGGATAACCTCTTTTCAGAGGGTCAGAGAATGTGTTGAAACGGTTGGACTGTTTCATGAAAAGTGACTAATGTCTTTGTATTCTGAGTCCAGGAAGCACAAGGTATGAGAAGAGAAGAAGATAGCTTCATTAGACAGATCAATGACAGATCAGCTGTCATTAAAAATCTTATTTCTTTGCCTAGTGATTTTATGTCAACATTTTTAGAAATAAATGAAAAATTCTGACTGAGAGGTAAAAAGTGGACAGAGAATGGCAATGCATAAACATTATCTGTCCATGACTGAACAACCAAAGAGAATCTTAAGAATAAGGATTTTTCATATTACTAAATACCAAGTTTAATAGAGTACATACTTTCCAGAGCCACTTAACTGAGGCAAATGGGACAAAGAGCAAACTGCTAGAAAGTAATCATCTCTGAGTTTGTTAATATCTCACAGGAAATATTGAGTGACAGCTAAACTGCCTTTTTTTTTTCTTTTTTTTTTATCTTTGGGCTGTTCTGTCACTTCTCTCTCTTATTACCCACCTACGTCCCACTTCATTTTCCTATTTCTCTGTCATCTGTCTTGCTGTGACTTGACTCTAAAAATGTGCATTAAGTATTTAAACTGCATATGAGGTCTTTATCATTAGCAGTTGTTGAGTCTTTATTCATAATGTTGGCTTAGTTTTGCGATTGTGAGAGGCAGCTGTGACCCCTTGGCTTTCCTAGCCAATTATATGGCTAATTCTTTGTCATAATCATTATATCTTTCTTATTTTTTTAATTCATTTACAAATGATGTTGTTACACCTCATTATTTTATGTAAGGATTCTTAAGCATCTATGTTAATGTTAAAATTTAGCAAAACTGAAATTTTGAAATAATGTAAATGAAAAAGCTGTTACTTTTTTCCTACCCATCAACTGCTTTTTAAGTCTTCCCATAGACAGAGCTATCCCATCAATGTAGTGCTTTGCAGCATATTCTTGGTATTGATTCAGAGAAAAATACAACAGTTATACAAAAGAAGAGAGGACTGTAAACTATTTTGTTATGAAGCTAAGTTTCTCTTCATGTAACATGGGTATCTCACTGAAGCCACATGCAATTTTCCAATACCTGTTTTCAGACAGTAAGAAGTTCTGCTTGCTGTAACAGCAAAGAAAACATTATGCACCATGATTACAAACATGATGTGAAATCATTTTGACTCAGATACTACAAGTGCAGGAAAGTCAGCATCTGACATATATCTGAGAATGCTTTCTACACATCACTTAACAAACAAGTAGCTACATCTCCTAATATTTATATTCAGAAAGTTCCATGTAGTTGATTAGAAACTTTGGCTCACTTTAYGGACCTCTTCTGATTTGCTACTTTTGATACACAATTGAGTCCAAAGCTGTAATCACACAAATTTAATCCTCCTCTTGGTCAAAATACTCATATTGTGATGCCTACACTGCTGGACAAGAACTCTGTTTCATTTACTTCCAGGATTTTTTTCTTGCAAAATTCCCTCCACAGTATGCTCAGTGATTAGCCATTACATATGAATAAGTTGTGATCTGCAAACAAATGTATTTGTGTGTGTGTATTTGCAGATAATAACACATACATATTACTTTGAGAGTAGTGGATTGTCTCAAATAAAAGAGCTTCAATTCTGTGTGTTAATCATCTACTGTGCTTTCAAACAGCATATTTTCATTAATGTATCTGAACATATGATTTTACTGAGTCACAATGAAAAAGGTAAATCTCTCTCATGCTCTTGAAACATCTCTTTCTGCAATGCCCATAGGTRTAGTATTTCCATTGTGAAAATTTTTTTTTTTTAAATTTAGGTATCTCCATTGGGGAAATTTTGGAATTTCTTCATTTTTCAAAATCATTTCAGTAAAGTAAGCATCTCATCTATGTAGAATCCAGCCTCTAAGCCAAACCGAAAATAATGCAGAACTATTCGATGATTTTTCCTCAGTGCTGAGAAGAAAAAACAACTATTCTAAAATTCAAATATTAAAAATGATATTGTTGATTGTATTGATGTGTTATTGATAAAGGTTATCAAAGCATATCAAGTTGCTTTGTTTTGGTTTGGTTTGGTTTTTTTCTCCCTTGATTCATCTTTTTCTCTTATTTTTCTGCCTCATTCCAAACTGGCTTTTGATATACTTGATTTTTTTTTTTCTTCTGTTCAGACTTGCTAAAGTGCTCTTGTCAACAGTTCAGTGGTTGAGTGAAGCAAAGTGTTAGTTAATAGTGTGAAAGCTTGGTGTGCTGTCAGAAAAGGGCAGGCCATTAACTTGTGAAATTTTGCTTTCAATGTTCCAGAGCTCTAGTACTGGCAGAACAAATCTCACCGACAATTTACTATTAAAGTTACAAATGGCATATGAATTTATGACACTTTGTAATTAAGCACCACACTTCTGCCTGCAGCAGTTAGGATGGCAGACTATGGCAGAGGGTTCATCACTGCAAGAAGAAAATTCTGGGGAGCAGTTCCTTTTCACCAGAAGCTGTAAGCATGTCAGAGGATGGCAATCTCGCTATCACAATATGATCTTTAAACCATCAGATCAGCCACTACCTGACTGCAACAACTGTGTTAATTACTGCAATTGTATGAACAATAAGAACAGATTACTTTGTATGTAAAAATGTCAATAGGACCTGATTCCAGTTCTGACAAGACAGAAAAGTGATACCTCTGAATTGCAGCAGAGAGCTCTGCAATGACAAAGATCATTTTAAATGATAAATATTATGTAATGACAGGGTAATTACACGCTATTTTTCTGTCTTGTAGACTACCATGATATCATTGCATCTAAAACCCTGCAAGTTACAAGACAGTTGATCTCAATTCTGTTTAGAAACTTCAAAACATTTGTGTCACTTGCCATTTGTGTCATTACCTGAAGTTACTGTCTAACCACTACTAAACATTTATAGGTTTATTTGGTACAAATGAACAGTACCCCCTTTAAACTGACCTTCTACACAGCTGCTGATAATGTTGCAGCTGTGCTTTTTCTGTGCTCCCAAATTTGTTTAATTTTTAGCTACATATTAAAATAAGTCTCCCTACAGACTGTGCATTCCTATTGCTCAGGTTAGTATTGAAATATTACATCATGCACTTCTGACTACAACCATTAATTTCATTCCCTCTTCTCATTTTTGCTGCCTTTAGATTTGATAGTTCTTAATATTTCCATCTACAGTTAAGAACTAAAGAAATCAGCTGGCCATGGAAAACAAGGCTGAAGAGCAACTTGAGAAAGGACGATTTAATCGTACAAGTCCTCAATGGTGGATTAAACTATTCACTCTGACTACAATTTATTTTATCTTTTTTCCCCTTCTACCCTCCTTTCGACCTTCATGCTCCATCTTATCTTAAATTATATTGAGAATTCTTCAGGAAAAACCTGTATCTTCTTGTGGCACAACATGGGCAATGATTTTTATTAAGTTCCTGAATCTACCAGATTGTAAGTACTATTTCAGGTAGTGAGAATAATAACACTTCCAAAGCATTGGATAATCAGCTACTTTGGTACTGACTGGCTATGGAGTGAAGACCAGACTCTTCAGTGCATTATGCTAGCACATGTCCACTTCAGTGAAGCTACAAAAAGTGTAACAGAGAATTGAGCTTGATCAATAGAACACAATAACTGTGAAAGAATGCTGCTTGGCACCTAGTTTGAAAAAAAATGCAGTTAATATCTTGTCAAAATGAAATATCTAAAGGGCATTTGGAAAAAAAAAGGAACTACCGCAGTCTTTTTATTTACAAATAGCACAAATATATTTTTATTCTCTACATAATGTAATTGCCAATATATAATGACATATGTATTTTTACTTTTGTGATACTTAGTCAAAAAGACCCATTGCATTTATGTTTTACTAAATTTTATATTAATCTAAAATTGTGCAATTTTATTTCAAAGTTATATTGTTTACTATAATTTCAAGAGATGGCTACCTTTAGTTCAGTAATTATAATTTTGTAGGAAAGATCAAGAAGATGGATTGTGGTCTTTGTTGTTGTTGTTGAGGGGGGAGAGTAGGAGAATTACAACGTCAGTATATGCAAAAAAGACTTGAGATTTCAAAATTRTTACTTGCCTACTGTGCCTAAAATTCTGTGTCTGCCAATCCTGCGATAACAGAAAAAAAGAGACTTCATCAGATTTTTCAATAAAAGATAGCATAGCACTTAAGTCTGCTTAGACCCCCAGTTCAAGGTGTTGAGAAGTTAGAATAACCATAAATGATTAAAACCTTCACAAAATGCAAATGAGGCTATTTTGCTTTGGGGTTCTGCTTTGTTTTGTTTTGTTTGTCTTTCCAACACAGACAGATGATAATGTTTTATGCCTTTGAACTAATTTTGTATACAGGAGAGCAGAATGCAATCTGACTTGATCTGAAGAAATTTGAAGCCCTCACTGCTGTCCCATAGGCAAATACCCAAAACAAGAGTCTACTAAGAGTGGAAGAGTAATCTGCAGCTCTCTTGTTGAAAGTATTCCTTATGAGAAGAAATGGAAAAATATATGGGTCAAGAGAGACTTTTTTTCTAGTCCAGTGGTAAAAAGTTTATATTCTGGTCTCAGCATGTTCATATATTTACATTAAAGAGCCACAGGTTCAGAAAAAATGCAAAAAACCTTGATAATAGGAAACAGAACCCAGGATTTATCACTGAAAACTAATGTGTTTCCATCAGTCTTGGATCTACTCCTACACCATCAGAAGAAATCTATATAGTAGCTGCATTATATTAAGGTAGGGTTTGGATCTCCTCAGGCTGAGAAGAGAGTTTTCTTTACTTCAAAAGTACTTTAAACCCTGGATAGGTACTTCTTTTTCTTCCTGACATTATACTTGAAAGGAACGATCTCCACTCAGCTTCTTGTGTAAAGAAAATAGATATTTAGTCCAAAATTGCAGCTGCCAGATCCTGAATAAATGAAAGCACATGCACATGCAGCCCTGGCGTCAGCACTGATGCTCTAGAAAGATAGAATTTCAGACTATATATGCATACAATATATATACACTGCTCTGTATACATATTTCTTAACTCTGAGAGGCTTTCAATTCAGCAGTGATTTGGTGGGGGAAGGCATATTACCTTTCTGAGGTATCTTGTGACATTCATTGAGTGATTAATTTGTGTGTGTCTAAGCTGCTTATCGTATCTAGATATAAGGACTAATGGATAAAACTCTACAGGAAAGTATAAGTGYTCAGTAATTGGAGATTCCCTCCCATCAATTCTCAAAACAGAAATACAGGAGGATATACAGGTTATCAGACTGCCTACCTTCCCAACTACAACATATCTGTTTCTGAGACAGCACTGTGCAAGGCAGATACTTCCTAGCTGCATCCCCTTCAGTGAAAATCTGGGCTACTACAGGTAACCACAAGGCACACACTTCTTTTCACCATAACAAGTGACTAAACCCACCTTTTTTCTTCTATTTACATTTTGTTCCTCCTCTGACAATAATCCAAGACTTTCTCTCCCCTTTCTTTCATGAAAGATGAACCAAACTCCCATCCAAACTTTTTTTTTTTTAATTTCACCAGAGAATATAGAATTATTGGTAGGATTCAAAACAAATTGATTTGTTTCAGTGTCTTGACTTAGCAATTTCACCTAAAAATATGATTCCTAGAATTGTAGACAGGGAATATATCCTTCAAACTCTTCAGAAAACATACATATATTGACATTTCCAGGGTTGAATATTTGAAATTATATCGGTAAGATCTATGTATGCACACCTGCCTTAACAATGTAGCCATTTATGTAGGTGCTAAAATAAAGATTTAAGTAAATAATTTCGAAAATGTTGTTCACATACCTATTGTAATGTTCCATTATCTGCTTTGTTTCATTAATCTTAAAASTATAAAAGTCTTCAGATTCCACATTTGTTTGTAAGTATTCTAAAAGCATAAGTAACAAATTTTTCTGTAAACATGGGATGCGTTCAGCCGATTTTGTCATCCGTTTTCTGAAAGCTGAAAGTTCCTTCCTGGATGCAAGAAGTGGTGCATAGCTTCAGAATTCCCTAGATAAAGTGAACAGAAGTAAATGCCAGGACTTTTCAAGGGCAAATTACGGCTACCGTAAGTAGCTTTTACCATGACTTAGCCAATTTACACCACTTGAGAATCTGGACCTCACAGTTTGCTCAGTGCTTACCTCCATTGGAGCCACCTGAAATTATCAAGGATTTCAGGATTTGCCTATGAATTAAATCAAAATAGAGAAATGCTTTAAGGATCTAGGGCCTATCCAACCCCAAAACTCAATAGGCTTTAGATCAGACTATAGTCTGACCTAAAGAAGCAAACTTATTCAGTTAAATATGGAAATCTGCAAGCGTGATGTTCTACTCACAAAGCAACAAATCTAAGGCTTGAACTTCCATGGAAGTCAAGTGACAAAACTTTCATTTTATTCAGTGGTAAAGGTCATTTTTCTCAGGTCCTATGTACAAAAAGGTATAGAACAAATCATTCTCTGATTTTCAGAGGAAATTTGCACAGAAGTCTTGTGCAAGTGCTTTGAAAGATACAAGCACATATATTTATKTAATTTACAGACTACTCTACACTTAAGAATCATGACAAGAAAAAACTCCTCAATTACCAATATTGTTTCTGGGCCTGTATCACTGGAACAATGGGACAAAAATGAGGAAACAAAGCAAATGTCACTAACATCTTACTTTTGCAATTAGTATATTGATAAATAGATTGCCAAGGACATCATTCTTTTTTTRTTACATAAAAAAGGACCTAATTGGTGCAAGAACTTTATTTTTTGAGAGCCAAGAAGTATACYCCTAACAGTAAGTGAAAAAACATAAAAGCATATTGAACCTGTTTTTAAAACACTTGACAGACTCCTGTTAGGGCATTACTGCGTAACGTATACAGATTGCCCTTGAAGAYTGATGAGAACAGAAATTGCTATTGTAGTTATGGGCAACTTTCCAAATCACAAAGTGATAGCCAGAAAGTCTTTCCTTGGAGCTGTTGTCAGCCATGGAGAGTACAAGTTTTAGTAGAAGTTCATTTCACCTTTAAACGTTGATCTGGCACATTACAGCACTGTAAGCAAATTATACGTACCTTATCCATTTATTCTGAGGAAACTTTAATACGTTTTTTTTGGTTCCTCTATGAAAGGCTTTTTAAGATGGTGAAAAGAAAGGTGGGATAGGACAACAGGTAAGGGTAATTATGACTGAAGAGGATGTAGAGAATTTGTGTAGGTAATCCCTTTTATTTTAGCAGCTTGTAATTTTTAAATATCCCTTGCATTTTTTAATATGTCTGTAATGATTTATGTTTAAACACCATTACTGAATGTTTAGCACATTCCCCTCCCATTTTTGAAACCTATGACCATGTTTCCTATTGTTATTTTTAAATTAAGTGGAGATTTTTCTTTTATTATTTTTTTTTGTCACCAGAGTCAGAAGAGTTTTTCTTTCTAACTCAGGGAAAGCTGTGACAATTGCTGCAAACTGAAGGTGTTTGCAAAAAACAAATGAATAAATCCAACTTTCCAATGATGCTGATTAAAAATATATGCACATATACACAGACACATATATACATTTATTTCTATAAAGATAGCTATGAAGTCATCTGGAATTCAGTTGTACGGTATGGTTTTAAACAAACAAATTCTGAAACCATAAATAGAATAGAAAAATTTCACCATTTTTTGCTCTTTTGTTTAAAACCCAAGTGAAACAGGATCAGAAACAACTGAACAATATTCACATAGTCAAGTTTTCTAGAGTCTCAATATTTGGTCATCTGGTGTTGGAAGCTTCCTAAATATTTCAGCTTAGACCAGATCTCATACAAACAACTGCCAGAAAGATAATAATAAGAATATATTTAAGAAGAATATATTTAAGAAGAATATATATATATATAAGAAGAATATATATATATAAAGAAGAATATGTAAGAAGTATGCATTAATAATGCCTAACTGGCCTCTCATTTTCAAATATCTTTTTTTTTTTTTGACTTTCCACTACTAGTTTCACGTTTATACAGACTGATTAAGAATTCTAATTACTAAGTGGGTGAGTAAATGTAGAGGCCAAGTCTGCTTTTTCATTAACTGTTCATGTTTTCTAGACAGACTTCACTGGTGAGAATCAAATATGTGGACCTGAGTGCCCATCCAGGAGACAGGACTAGGCACAGGCTACTTGCAGCAGAGATCCAGGCTCCATCCGAGAGATGAGGCTGGAGCCGGCACTGCTGCGGCATGGCAGGGCAGGGGCTGAGGGCTGGAATGGGGTCTGGGTCCAGGTCCTGGTCCTGGTCCTGGGTAGGGCAGGGAGCCCCTGCGTGGGCAGGGACAGTGGAGCCTGGCAGTAAGCTCAGGGCCCCAGCACTAAAGTCTTAAGTTTGATGCCTTTGAAAAGTCACACTGTTATTTCTTGAAGACACACTCCTTCCTGTATTATTTCTAATCAGCAGAGCCTCACTCATTGCTCTGCATTTTGTTAATCACAGCATCAGGCACATAGCTTTGTCCTGGTATTTTATGCCTCCCCTTGATATGCATTCCCTTGGAAAACAGGGCTCCTACTGGCTTATGGTTGTCATCTCCTGGGCCGTGGTGCCTTTAACAGAACCAATCTAGAAATTTTAAGGCAAAGCATTTCCTTTAATTTTGGGCACCCAATTTAAGGTAAGTAGAATCTGAATCTTTCAGAGTATTCAGTGTTCTATGCCAAAATATGAGTTTGAAGCACAGCTCCCAAAGGCTCAGTTGCTACTGTGAGAACTCAGAGTTTGTGCTTTCTTCTCTGTTCTTGTTTTGTCTTTAACTGGCACTACTAGCCACTGGCTAGAAGCTGAAAGTTTCTCTAGTCAGTATTCTGCTTGTCACTGTACAACATCAGGTGTTTATGTTAGTGTATTAGAGCTGTGCGAGTACACCCAAAATATCACCTAGCTCCCTGATATTTGGGTCAGGAATGTTCTGAGTTGGATGTAATGTCCTTTTTAATTAAYTGTCCTTGATGAAAGACTTTCACTTTCTTTGATGAAAGACTTTCATGTATGCGCTCTTCTGAGTGTATAACCATTTTGAACACACTTTAATTTTCAGCAGTCATTGCATTTTGCACAAAGCAGTTTTATAGTACAATTCCACTTTGTATAATAATCCATTTGCTTGCTTTGAACTTAACCTGTTCTAGTTTCATTATTTTTCTATTTCTAAAGACAATGAGCAATTAATCCTTATTTGTTCTTTTCATGATTCTTCAGACATCATATTCTTTCTCAGGTATCTCTTCCCTAATCTTCAGAGAGTTTCTGCACAGAAGCTTTTCCATAAATTTGTTCATCACTGTCATTTTTCTCTGGATTGTTTCCAGTCCTATTACATCTTTTGTAGTAGGGTGAGATGAACAAGGGCAAATAGTACTCTAAATTGGTGACCACGTTAGACTGGCATAGTGAATAAAATGCTGTTCTGTCTCTCTGATTTGCTTCTTTTGCTTTTCTAATCACGCCTAACATTCAGTTTGCTTTCTTTTACTGCCAATTCCAAGGTATTGAATTGGGTGTCCCCCAAAAAGAAGAATACATAATTAGGGACCAGCTATGAAATATTTGGTTTAAACATTCCTTGGCATCACATAAAAACCTTATGGCAGAAGGCAGCTTTCAAATGCCTTAGCCCTCAAAGTTCTGCTTCCTTTCCTGTAATCCTCTTCATCATTCATGCCTGAAAACTGATGCCAAATGATTCAATTCCTTTTGCACAAGGCTGCATTGGAAAAGAAAGGGAAAATAATAGAGATAAGTTGACCAACTGAAAATATTCTTCCTTTTTTTACTGCTAAAATTGTGTGGGCATGTTATTTTTTCCAGCAAAGTATAATGCATATATTTTTATTCAACTCACAAATAATTGTAAAAGGCTGCCAAATTTCCCTGCAAATAGAATTTAAAATGTGCAAATCCTGAGAAGAAAATTTAAGCCAAGTATAACCTAAATCTCCTCATTCATATTGCTGGGAGACAAGTTAACTAACCTTGAACAGCAGATTCAATAATAGAGACAGTTATCCAAAAGTTACTTTAAACAAATATGTGTTTATATATCCCACAATCATACACAGAAAATATATACTTTGGTCATCATATATGCTATAGATTTCAAAACAATTACTTACTATTTTAGATTCATCTATTTACTAATTCATGTAAATCATATAGTTATCATCATCAGAGGGAAACAAGACTAACATTCAAAACTACCTACAATAGTCTTTGACTATTTTTTCTCAGTCTAGAGCTGTTATTTCTGGCAAATGTGCTTACCTACAATATCATTGCGTACATACACAACATAGTTTGTGTTTCAGACATTAAGGAATAGAAGAAATTAACATTAATAGAAAACTGTTTCTTTTCTGTCATATTAGTGACTACCTAGTGTTATACCATAGTTCTGGCAATCAGAAAAAGCAATTAAATAGCTAGAACTGTATTCAATAACTCTGTTCCTTTTGTGTATTCTAAATTGCAGCTGCTTATTAGAGATGGTAAAATCTAACTGATCAATTCAATAYTAAAAAATATCTGGAAATATCTACATGCTTGAAACATATCTGACTTCATGAACACAAAAGTGTAGTGACTGATATGTATACATACTTATGCACATAGGTGCCACAATCACRAAGATTTCAAAAACATATGATATTGTCAAGTAGAATATTTGGGTAAAATGTTATTTCCTTTATACAATATTTTGGGGGATCTCTAATGCAAGGAGACATGAGCAAACAATAGATACAGGAAAAGACTAACTTAAGTGGTTTCACTTAAACAATCAATAGCTTATTGTGCTTATCATTGAATAAGATGAAGACAGTCAAGATTAGAATCACCTTTTCTGATCATTATTGTGCTACCATCTCAGGAACCTATTTATTATTGTTGTTGTTGTTGTTATTGTTGTTGTTGTTGTTATTTCTATTTTTCATCTGAACTGCTCTTTAAGTGCATTACAGCTTTGCCTTTTAGTAGGATCTGGAGTTTCAATAGGAAAATTACTGGTGGCTGGACCCTGATAGGTAAGAAGTTAAACGGCCTGAAAGTTTGACTTATACGAACACTCATGTCGTCGCTGTAATTTCAAAGATATATTTTTATGTTTTCAAATACCTGACAACTTTACACTGTGGTACAAACAGCTCTGCATTTGAGTGGCACTTAGCAGCCCTGAGGAGGGCTGTGCAATCCTTTGCTTTGCTTGCAAGCAGTCGCAGTTTGCAGTCGGTTGGTTGAGAGGCCTTTGGAAAGGGACACACTCCTGTGTGGTGCCAGCTCTGATTGCTCACACCAAGCAGTCCTTAGAACCCTCGCTCCTAATTAAACTCTTGCAGGAATAGGTAGCTTTCTCTGTTACTAAAATAAACTAAAAGTAATAAATTAATTTTAGAATTACCAAATGTGCCCAGTAACCATTCACAGGGTGTTATTAATTATTCCTCAGGTAATGGCAGATTTTGAGAAGAGTTGAACTGGACAGAGATAGCCTCACAACTAATGTCATATGAGAAAATTGCACTTCTGAATATCTGGCCTTCTTAAAATGGAAGGAGCTTATTATGAACCTGAGCACTCACAAAAGCACTAAACACTGCAAATCTGTGCTTAACCACTTTTAAAATCTGTTTCTCTCTCACTACCCCATTGCTGGAACAAAGAGTATTAGACTCAAGGTATAACCAGAAACAATTATGATTGATTGTTTTCTTTAGAATTTGTTAGGAGAACATCATGACACATACTGAAAGGCATCTTGTAGGGTATGTAGTCTTACTGAAGGGTACTACTTAACCTTGGTCAAAGAATCACAGTCCATCCCATAGTACTTTGCATCTTCAACATAATGTATAAATGTTAACAATTAAATTATTTTTTCTGCTATTCATTAAAATTTCACCTTCCTTTTAAATTAAACTCCTGCTACTAATGTAAATGTAAAAGCAAAGCTAAAACATTGGAATCTTTGAAGTTGTAAGCCAAAAGATATGAAAGGAAAATGTATATGACCCATAGCTTTGTTTTACACACAGTTTCATACTGATTGGAATATTGAAAGAAATCCAAAGTAGTCATAAAAGTTTTCAGTTCTGATATGGTAAGGTTTTCAAAACAGATTTTTTCCCAAGTTTATATAAGGAAGGGAAGTGGTTTCAGATTTCCTTCACCCTTTTCATTCAATCAATCCACATCATCTTCTGGAAGATCATTTCAACTTTGTGTAAAGAATCCCTTGTGGTCATTTCTGTTGTGTTATATGCTGTTCTCACTTAAATCCTAGTCTTTCTTAAGATCTAATGATTTTATATGTCACAGTTCCAGAATTTCCCTTATGTTACAGTCTAATATAAAGATAACTATATAGCACAATGATATCCCACAAATCTTGATTTGAGGACTTAGTGATACTGAGAGTTAGTACTTTCTTTATGATCATATTTTAATAGTTAATCATTCTTTCCATTAATTTCATGTTTTGCCTTATTTCCTACTTCAGTTTACCGAACTTCAGTTTCCTGCTTTTAGTTCTTGCCAAATCTTGCTCTTCTAAGTATACACAGTATTTTCTCCCCATGATAACTTTTACACACTGTAATCAGGTCACCTCACCTCTTGGTCTTTACTTAGTTTCCTTTGGATTAACTACAAAGATTGAGTACTTCTTGTTTCTTGCTGCGAAGAATTTTCCCTCATTTTTATATTATGTTAGAGGTTCTTTTCTACATTTCTTCCCAGGTTTCTATCTCCTTTTAAAATGTGGACAAATCACATTGAGTACAATGTTCCAGTATCAGTGTCACCATTAACTTTATCTCAGTACTCTGCATTTATGTGTTGAAAGGTCTCATTCTCCTTTTTTGATCCAATCACTGCACTCAGATGTCATAACCATGACTTGTCCACTATGGCTTCTTAATGACATTTCTGAAATTCTATTTTTTCCTTGAAAATGATGTAGCTATCTTCCAAATGTGTGTGTGTGTGTGTGTGTGTGTGTGTGTGTGTGTGTGTTGGGTCATTTGTGGGATGAGAGATTAATGTTAACTTTGCTTCTGGCAGAAAATGCATTTTATTTGAAAATGCCCCCCATCAATCATTCTGCAATTGCCCTGTTGGTTACCAACAGTTTCCTTGTTGGTTACCATTTCAGCAGCTGGAGTTAGTTAATGTCGCTCCATTTATTTCAATGGTAATTCAATAGGGACCTGAAATTAATTTTGATAAGCTATTATTGTTTCATTCTTCCAAAGTCATGATGCAGTGTATGCAAAAGCTATTTTTCTTTAAATTGTTCTCGCTAGAATTCTCAAGGGAATTTCTACCTTCACAAATGACACAGGTGTAAAGTAAAGTTTAAGCCCGTCACCATCTGTTTTGTGTAAGGTTTATCATACTTTTAACATTGATATGTTTGTAAGAATGCAAAAGAGTTCAGAAGGATTCAAAAAAGTGGAAATGCTGCAGGCTTTCTACCTTGTTTCCTTGTGCTGCTTTTTGTTTGTGCATGTGTGTTGGTATCCTAGGAAACCACTGAAGGCAGAATTTGTAAGCTGAGAGCTCATAGCTCTGTTAAACATTAAGAATATTTCACTTTTGAAAGTTTATTAGGAAGTTGTGAAATGTGAGTTTCATTTTGTAGGAAAAAGTATAATTCTGCTGATGAAGGATTATTTAAGTGAACCAAAGTATTGGAGAATATACCATAAATACACCGACAACTTTGTCAAAATATCTGGAATACGGTTCATTCAAGAAAGTTGTTTAAAAAAGCAGGGCACAATTCTCATCTTTCTTCATTACTTCAGTATCATGCCAGTGAGGATACTGAGAGCAATACAGGCACATAACTGTAAAGAAGTATATTTTTCGATGCCATCAGTCTGAAAAATACAGTACTTATTAAACAGAAGTATGGTGAGAGATTCTAAAACCAGGATRCCTAATATTAAAATCAGAAGTCAAGATTAAATTACTTTGTACCTCACACAGAGAGCAATAAATATATGCAGTGAATTATCGAGGAAGGCGRTGAAAGTAGAATGTAAATAAACTCATGTTAAACCTAGATTTATTCATGGAAAATCAGTAGATAAAAACATAGAATGAAAAAGAAGGATAAAGGCATTAAAATAAAGTAAAAAAATCAAGGATGTTTTAGAGTTTGTTAAATTCTTGTGACAGCTATAGCATATATTGTTCTGAAAAAAGATAAAGTAAACAAGAAGGCAAAATTCAGTATGAAGGCCCTTTGCTTGCATGAGCAGATGAAACATGCAATTAACTGACAGCTGCTCAAGATTAAGATGCTGAGAAATGGATAAAAGGTGGGTTTCTCAAGAAAGCATGTGACTAAAAATTACTATCCATGAAATATTGGCAAGCCCAAACTGTAACTTGCATACTACAATACAGGGATTCTAAAAAATGATGGTCTGACTGTGGCTTTGGCTCAGAAATTCTCTAATAAGCTGGTTGCTAGAATCTGGGAATAAGTAATAAGAAAGATCACTTTCTACTTTCCTGCTGCTTTCCTCCTCCCTTAAGCAGCTGCTGTAGGAACAGTTGAAAAGTGAATACGGAACAAGTCCTTTTTCAGAATAGACCTCTTTTCAGTGAGGGAAAAATGTTTTCTTCACTAGTCTCTCCTGTATTCTTGCTGTCCCCTCACACATGCCCTGGATTCATTTCTGGCTATGGAAACTGTAAGGGTATGTAGAACATGAGCACACCTGCTTCATTAGGGTCACCAGATCAATGACCTTTTCAGTTCGAAGGGAATCTTATATAACAGGGAAAGTGATACACCAGAGGGCTGTGCTGCCATTCAGAGGGACCTTGACAGGCTGGAGAAATGGGCAGAGAGGAACCTCATGAAGTTTGACAAAGGGAAGTGCAAAGTCCTGACCCTGAGGAGGAATAACCCCATGCACCAGTACAGGCTGTGGGTTGACCTGCTGGAAAGCAGCTCTGCGGAGAACGTCCTGGGTGTCCTGGTGGACGAGGTGAACATGGGCCAGAAATGCACTCCTGTGGCAAAGAAGGCCAACAGTATCCTGGTCTGCATGAGGAAGAGCATTGCCAGCAGGCAGAGAGAGGTGATCCTTCCCCTCTACTCTGCCCAGGTGAGACCACATCTGGAGTGCCGGGTCCCAGTCCAGGAAAGACTTGGATTTACTGCAGCAAGTCAAGCCAAAGGCCCGTGGAGGTACAGGAGCATCTCATACGAAGAGAGCCTGAGAGAGCTGGAACTGCTTAGCATGGAAAACAGCAGGCTYATGTCACACTGTGAAGGTTCGATAGTAACGACTGAGACAGTAACGTAATAAAAAATATGTTTATTTCCTCACGCAAGCTCTTGGATTAGTAACATCCATTAAAATAATGTGATTACTAATTTAGAAAGGATAACCCCAAACCGTCAGTTACTGCGCTATTAATTGGAAGCACTGCTTATCCCTATTTGAAAGCTTTCTTGTTCACTGTCTTAGTGAGAGGACTCTCAACCTCGAGGAGTTACCTTAACCCAGCGTCCCAGGAAAAGRGGAGGAGGAGAGAATACTCACAGTCCAGCTGGAGAGGATGGTCAGGTTACGTTCCCATCCCTGCTCAAACTCTCTTAGCTTCCAAGTCTCTTTTTACATGGCTGGGGCTCTGGGCAAATACTGCTTTTGCTGACCTCTGCGAGTTTCACAATCACAGGACTGTTTGTCTGCTTGGAAAGACCCTGCTAGTGAGGCAAGACCACAATACCTCCGTATCGCTTCTTCCCCCCACTCCGTGGGTCCATGCAGATTCCCCGGCCTTATCAGGTGGCAGATTTCTTCAGTCCTGTTAACTCTTTACTCACTCATCAGCTCAGAAGGGATTTTATCAATGTTTATAAATATCTGATGTAAGGGTGTAAAGAAGATGGGGCTAGACTCTTCTCAGTGGTGCCAGCGAGAGGACAAAAGGCAATGGGGACAAACTGAAACACAGAAAATTCCACTTGGACATAAGACAATACTTCTTTATTGTGAGAGTGACTGAACACTGGAACAGGTTGCCCAGAGACGTTGTGGAGTCCCCATCCTTGGAGATATTCAAAAGCCATTTGGATGTGGTTCCTGGACAACCTGCTCTAAGTGACACTGCTGGAGCAGGGTGGTTGTACCACAGATGTCCCTTTTAGCCCCAGCTATTCTGTGATTCTGTGAGAAACAAAAGTTCACAGAGACACAGATCTGATAGACAAATGATAATGGAGACACTAACAAAGACCAAAAGTTTCCAACCACTAACTGATGGGCCAGAAAGAAACCAGAGGCATAATTTTGAAGAAGGTCAACATGGACTTTGTAACTGGTAAGAAAGGGGAAACAAGATGAGCATGAGTATTATGGATACTTGAGGAGTCCTGTAGGACTATACAAAATTTATTAAGGCATGTTTAGGGGAAGGGTCAAAGGTGGGGAAAAAAGGGGCATCAGGGAGGAACAAGGCAGGGAGGGGAAAGGAGGAAAGATAAAAGAGGCCAGTCATGTGTAAGCAACTGCCAGTCAGTACTCTTGTCAGACTGAGCCCTGCACCTGATCACTGCAGCTTATCTTGTTTTCTTACTAAATTTTCTTAACTAATTTTCTCTGTAATTTCACTCTCTAACCCATGTGTGAATCCTGCAAGGTTTAAATGTCAGCAACTGGAGAAACCGGAGTCAAGTGAAATTAAGTGCCAGCAACTGGACATGGGTCATAGGGGCCCCTTGTACCTGGGGTGCCAGCAACTGGAAAGTGTTTTGATTTTCCCTTAGCCCAATGTGCATGGGTGTGCATGTTTAATTCATTAGCAAACTTCAAGCTGGACTAGCCAGTGAGCAGGGGGACAACCTGTCTGTGGAAAGATTCAAAGTCTGAGCTCTGTGGAAAGATTCAAAGTCTGAGCCAGGGGTGGATAAGAGAGCCCAGGGAACCATCCCGTGCTGCCAGTCGAGGGATCTGTGAGGATGGGAGTGCTCATGAGATGAGTGTGTGAGTGTGCGCATCTGTTTGCTAGTGAACATCAAGTTGGACTCATGGGTGAGCAGGAGGAGCCCTGCATACCAGGTAGGAGGGTATGGGGTCTGGGCATGGATATTAGACAGGCTGAGGGCTCCAGCAGCCAGGACGGAGGAATCCTGTGTCCCAGAGTCCGCCTGTGTTGGAGGCCTTATAACATCCCTTAGCAGAWATAACAAAGAGAGCACAGGAAAAGCACATCTGGGGATAAGAAAGTAACATTGTTTTCTTTTCCAAGCTTTGAAGGCAGTACATTAAAATCACCATAATTTGAGAGACTATTCTCCAAAATGAATTTACAATAACTGAACCTGGCAATGATTCCTTGGATCTACTGGGTTAAGGTTGATTATGTGTAGAAAATATTTACTAGTACTGACTGCAAATCATTTTTTAGCTTTAGTAGCTAAACAGAATTGGATGGCATTTTCAAACCTAGATAACTACCCTACAAAGTCAGGAAAGCATTAGTTATAGAAAGAGCTTAGGGTTACAAGGACTAATTATTTGAGTGATTTCTATGTATTTTCAAAATGTTTGTGAAGTGAAAACTACACTTGCAGGCCAATAAGAAAGTATATTTGTGTGAAATATAGATCTATAACATGGTAGCTTAATAAACAATTTACAAATTAGAAAGACAAAAAATTCATAAACTCAGAATTATTGGATACTTTTATTGCATATATTGTCCATGATGAATTCCATGATATTATTTGTGAGATGTTGATATTAAAGAGATCCTGCAGAAGTAACATAGTGCATTTTAGGATGTCGTAATCATAGTTTTAGAATTTTTAGAGAGATTTAGTCTTACTTAATTGTAGGATTTATCTGCAAGTATAATTTGGGAGGATGGATGATCTTAATATTTGAACACTGGATTAGGACACAACAGAGTCATTTCTTAGCTTTGCCAGAGATCTTTTGCATTACCTTGGACAAAACACTGTGCTTCAGTTCTTTATCTCGTACAAAGAAAAAGAATATGTTTAACTTTTCTCCCTTTGCTTAATCAGGTCCCCATCTTTGCAAGTCTTAGAGTTTTCAGCCTTTAGTGTATGAGCAGTTTCACTGAAATTGCTTTGGACTGTTTTCATTATTTATTATACTATCCTGTATTTCTTTGGTATCATGAGTCAGACTTTCATTGGACTACTTACTRCATGCATTTATAAGTGAAATCTTAAGATAAACCTTTTAATTCATTTTTTCTGTAAAGGCATAATCTCTCCCATTGTATGCTTCACTCTATGCACGTACACAAAAACAAGGCTGGAAGTACAGTACTGCTTGAAGACTTTCAAATCCTATGTCAAGGGAATGGAGTCAAAAAACAAGTTTCTGACTTGCCGAGGATTGCTTACAAGAAATGCTCTGTTGCTTGCACTCTTTCGTCTTTGTACATGCAACATTCATTGAATTGCAAGAAAGACTATTCAGATTGCAGTGTACTGTGCATTTACATCCACTATTAGTATATAAGGCATTATTTTTCATGCATGTAATTATTTTTAGTTTTTATATATCTCTCCTATATTTTATCAGTACAGCTAAACGTCTTCCCTAGTCTAAAAACCAAACAAATAGAATTATATCATTACTGTCATCCATCCTCTAAGGTTACTATTTTTGCTTTTATATCAACCATTTTTAAATCATGTAGGTTTTCCTATCTAGACACTGTTTTTGACCTGTATACTGTGTTTTCCAAGGAAATGTGTAAGAAATCAAAAATTACTCTGGGAGCAACAATTCTTCATAAGTGTAGAAATACATAGTCTGCAGCTAGGAATAGCATACACAAGCTGTCTAGATTAATACTGCCAGGTGAAAAAAGGTTTACTCAAAATTGTTTCTAGCTATAACTATACAGTATATGTTTTTGTTTATATTTTCATAACATGCTTTTATCAAATAAAACAAGTAGCAAGCAATTGCATAGCAAAACAAAGTAAAGTAAATTGGTGACCTTTGCCTTGTCTCTCAAACAAAACTAACAATTTCATTCTGAGGAACACCAGATTTTCTCTTCTTCTTTCATAAATTAGCAGATGTATTTGAACTTGGTCAGTTAGTAAGTGCTTCAAAGCTAAGCTTATGTTTAAGCATTGTCTTAATTTGCAATAGAGCTAAACATATGACAGAACTAAACATATGCATAAGTACTTTCTTAGATTTGAGAACTAAAATAGACACAGAACAGAAAATGAACTTAAAATAATTATAATTACGTGTATATGAATGAATGTATATATATACACATATATATACACATATATACAAATATATATATAGAAACCCACCCACTCACACACACACACACACACACACACACACACACACACACACACATATATTTATAAAAATATGTATGAATTAGTTTTGTCTTAGTGTCCAAAAGTCCTAATTACTGATCTTTTGCAAGGTACTGTACAAACACAAATATCTACATATCTAAAATATCTACATACATACATACATCTACAAATAAGAGGGATATCAGAGTCTAAAGATGTGCATTTCACTTCACTTTCTTTCCAACCATACCTATTAAAGGTCACTCGCCTAATTACCATTTCTTCCTACATCTTAAGCTTTCCCTCTTAAAAAAAAATGTATACAATTCTGTATTAATATTTGGATTGTGAGCCCTCACTCACAGAGTATAGCTGAAGAGAGAATAAGTAGGATTTTTATAAGTAGGATTTGATATGAATGAATAAAAGTAATTTCCAGGTAACTTGAATTAATTACTRTAATTTAACACTCTAAGTGTATGCTTATGGTCATAGTGTATGAAAGATGAACTGTTGTATATGAATCACGTTTAGATTAACAAAAGATAGGAAACTAAATGAGGTTCTTTAATAATGGTATGATTTGACTCTTGCTGCAAAGAGGGCTACTGTGCCCTACTGATAGCATCATGAGCACAGTATGAGTGTGCCTCATTACATCAACACATTTTAACATCCTATAAAACCCCACAGAGCAGAAATAATAAGCTAAAGCAAAATGTGAATGATGAACATTAAATACTTTCCATTATAAAAAGGGATACTGAGGTACAACACAATGATTAGCTTCACATCACATGTGCAAAGTACAAGGAGAGCTACAGATAAAAATACTATGTAGCCTTCTGAATATTTTTATTATTGTTATTATTATTATTGTTATTACTTTATTAGCAACATCAATAGAAAAGGTGGCTTGGGTTCTTTCTAGAAGGGCCTCAATGTTGTATTCTACAGTAATAATGGGACTCGTAGACAGTCTGTGTTCAGACAACCTGAAAGTCCAATATGGTCACATATATCTGTATAGCAGACTGGATTTCTGAGGATGATAGAAATTTTATTCTGGAACTGGCTTCTTCAGGAAGAGCACAGGCAAAGCTAAAATGTTCACGTGAGGTAAGGGTACTGCCAAATATCATCATCAGTGGAGCGTATCGATAGGCAATAAAAAAAGACATGTCTCTACTTCATCTGTTGTACTCGTCAATAGAAGTGGTTGGTTGGCAGATGGGGTATACACATTCAAGTTAACTACACATCCTTTTCAGGTAAAACAAACAATTCTTCCGTTTCTTCTCAAGAAACAATAATTCAAATTGTACAGCCCCAAGGTCAGCATATACCCTCACCACCTTAAAACAGACAAAGGATAAAAATACTACATCATAATCCCTACTAAATTTTATGTGACTGCAATTCTAAAAGTCATTGCTACTGTGCCAAGTTAACATCTCTATTAATATATTTCAGTGTAAATCTTCACATTTTGTTAGTTATATTTATGGGGGAAAATGCAGAAAACAGTATTTCATTATAGATATTCTATAGGAAAAAGGGGATTTCTTTCTCCAAGACTAACGAATGCAGTAGTCTTCTAGAGAATTAACATTCCAAAAATCTGGGTTTTTTTACCAATTGTTTTGTATCAGTGAACATTAGAATATGGCATATCTATTTGTTTCCAAGTAATTCTGCCTGCTCATTTGTTTTATTTATACCTTCAGTTAAGTTACAATCTCATTCTGACACTGTAATACAATTTTTCTCATACTTCATACATTCAGGAAAATAGTTCAGGCCCTTTTTTTTTTTCTTCCTGGCTTTATCTTCATAACACTACAAACCAATGTGAAGGATCCTAAGTTGCTACCAAGAAGAGGAGTATTTTAACAAAGCCATGAGGTCAGGAGAAGCTGCAGGTTTGAAGGTACTTGAAAATTAATCATTAATCATCAGCTCTAATTTTGCCAGTGTCAGTTCAGCAGATAATTTGTTTCAAAAAACTAGGGAAATTTTAGTTCAGCACCATATTATAGGCTTACTTTCTAAACACCGTAATCCTTTTGAAGTAACTCTTATGCATAAGAGTCTTTTGGGGCAGAAGTGCATGTTAAACATCAATATCTAATGTCAGAGTCTTATATTATGTCTTGGAAGTCTTGAAATTTCTTTAGAGGTAATTTTCAATTTCTCGGTGATWGTATTTGGGCAACAATGGACTTTATACTGAACTTGGCTGAAAGTTTGTGTTAACTTTGCTGAACAGGGATGGAAAGCTAGATTTTTCATCCTTCATGCTGATGATTCTGCGCTTTGGCCCCAAGATGAACTTGTAAATGTATGTCTTTGCTGATATTATACAGTAGAGTCCCTGACTGATTAAATTCATGAAATAGAATTTCTGTGGCTTTATTGAGCAGAAATTAGTCCCGTCTTTGAAAGACACATCTGTGGCCATAGATACAAACATAGCACTCTGTAGACACCAGATCCCCTTTTCTTGGGCAGTACAAAGGACGGACTTTAAATGTAGCACCCGGTGTTGCAGTTTATCCATCAAAGTGAAGAATTCCCTTAAGCATACTCCTAAACACAGTCTCACTCATGCACTGTACTTCAGCAGCACTGTCTTACATCCACACCAGATGCCTCGGTCAACATAAATTGGTCTTTGGGCAAAGCTGAGCATCAGCACTCTGAAGTCCTCCATGTTTGAGATCTTATACTGCATGGGGTAGGGAAGACATGAAGATTATGCATATAATTGACTAAAATGATTGATGTGATACATATGAATCATTTTATTCTTGAAATCAGACAGAAGATGAGTAATAACTGCATGGTATGAATCTAGTTTGAAATAAAGTGAATCTCGGCTGTTTGTGACAATTTTTTCAAGTGCTTAGCTACTTACCTACTTTCCATAAGTCCATTTTATGTGTTAAATGCAGTATATTGGATTGGGTGTACCCTCACATAACATTCATGGGCTTTGATGGTTCTTTTGTAAGGGACATTTATTGTTCCTTACTGAGATGAAATACTGTTTCTTTTTTGGCTCTGACATGATCTGATTTCACAGGAAATTTGCTTTAGAGGAATAAGTGTATAAACAGATCCCTATTGCTTCTTTTTTGGAGTAAAGGAAACAAATCTGTTTCTTAATAAGGCGTCTCTAATACTGAAGAATAATACAGACTCTGTTGTTTCTCCAGAGAACTCTCAAGCTATTTGTGTGTGACTCCACAGCTAACAAATCCAGCAAGCAATCTGCCAGGCTTTGTCACTGCTCTCCCATCGCTCTGGACTGTCAATCATCAAAAGTGATAGATGATGCACCATAATCCTGGAAAACCTGCACAATTAGCTGGTTATAGTGAGAAATGGTTCTGTGATTCCAGTCATACTCTTTCAGTAACAATTACCATTTGCCTATTGATACAGCTAACAGCAATGAAGTAGGTGGTATCAGGGATAAGGATTCCTGAATCTCCCTGAACGCCAGTACACCCAATCCAGGTTTGAAGTTAAAGCTTCCTTTATCCACCATAGGTATACCTTATTTTTAAGGGAAAAGTTCATAATAGTCAACTTACCATTTGTCAGATATAATTGTTTTAGGGAATATATAGTGCAGAGTGCAAAATATCCTGAAATATGGGAACACTTATTTTGAAGAAAGAATAAGGGAATGGAGCACTGGATTGTTTGCTTGTTTGTTTGTTTGTTTTTCTAACTGGCGAACAAAAATTCAAAAGGAATTGTGGCAAAAGATGTTTTCAGATTCTGAAGTGAACTCAGATAAACTGCTCATAACAATATAGGAAAATCTGGTGAAAGGTTTACCATTACACATTAAGCTACAAGAAATTAAAATATATATATTGCTAGATAACTTAAAAATATACCAAGATTAAACAATAAGCCAGAGATTTATGCRGAAGCCACAGGCTAAAAGCGTGAAATGATGCAGATTCATTGGTCTACTCAAAAAAATGCCATATCCCTTATACACAAACTTTCAAGGACCTCTTTTTTCCTTTCATATTAGCCATGCCACCTTTCAGGTGGGTTGTTGGTTTTCAGTCCATGAAACTTTTTAGCAATAATTAATTGCTTTATTTAGCAATTTGAGGCCTTAAAGCCTGTCCTCTAAACAAATCTCTCTTTCTCTTCTCTCTTTCACTTAAGAACCGGGAACCTAAACATACAGGTTCTTTGTCCTACCTTCTACAATTTCCAGTCCTAGTTACAGATCAGAATTATTTGTTTTTTGGAAAATTTTATGTCAACAGAGTTCAATTTGAATGAAATGAAAATCATTAATTTTAGAATACTCTGTGGAAAATATTGTTTTTGTTCAGTTTTACCCAGAACAAAATGTAGTTGCCATCTACCCTGCTTTATAAAGATTTCAGATTTTACAGTTTAACATTTCAAGTAACTACTAATCTCAGTGGGAAATTTCCAGTCATCTCTAGTCTTCAGTCTTCTTTCYAGATTTGTTTTTAAATTCTCTCAGCTTTCTGTTGACTACTAGGAACAATACATTCACCCAGCCCACCTATCTGTAACCAAACAAATACCTCTTCCACACACATACCCACAGAATAAGAATAGATAATAGAAAAAGAGAAAGAATGATAAACAAGATGATAACTGCAATTTCCTGTTTATCTCAAGGAGATGATGCAATATTACATTATTGACAGACTAAACTATGAAATAAGTCTGCTTATAAGTGAGGAGTAAGAGAGGAAAACATGCAACCATATACAATTCAATTTTGCCTACAGGAACATGTGTTCTCTTCTATGTACAGGTACATGCACATCCAGTGCCTCACAAGACTCCCAGCCACTTTCATGATAAGTAATTTTTCTTTAGTTTGCTTAAAATTCTGCATATTTTTGGAGGAGTTCATTTCTGGCTTTTCCTGGTTTACTCCACAGCAGATTATGCTTGAGATATTTTCTCTTCCTTTTCATAAATCTTTCCTTTTCTCCTCTTATTCTCTTGTCCACCCGCTACTTCTTCCAAAATCTTCTCCTTTGCTTATTCCCTAAAAAACAGCTTTGTGCCCTATCAGTTTAAACACCTCCATTTAATCAAATTCTCTCATCCCATGCTCGTTTACTTCCTCCACTGCCTCAGATGTTCTCCACATATTTCTGTTTCTTTTCAAATCCCAGTTGTAAATCAAGTTGCTTGAACAAAAAAATCCGCATCGTTTTCTACAAAAGAACTTTCCTTATTACATAATCAAACCTTTATCCTGACCCCTTCATAAAGTCGCTGAGCTAGCAGATAGCTTTTGCTGAGCGCCCAGAGGGCAAAAAAATCTTACCTATTGTGCTAGGTATGTGAAAGTAATTATTGATAATCAAAGTTCATGCYAGTGAATGTTTAAATAAAAAGAAATTAGTCAACAGAGACCTTTTTAAAAATAATCTACAAATGAAAACACTAACCTATTTGCTRCTAGCATCAGGCCTCAGAGAGAATTTGTTTAATGCTGGCATTTTAATGACTATCTTGTTTTAAGAAAGTGCTGTGGAGTGATGCCTTTAAACTAGCTTTATAATCAGTCAGAACACATTTGAAGAGGATTTTATTTGAAAGGTTTAACCATCAATCTTGGCTTAAATCTATAATCTCTGGTGGGTTGGTCATTTCTCGAACAAAGAATTTCAGCACCAGCTGTTCAACCTTTGCCAAAGCTCTGTAAATTGATTGATCTGTCCCAGTTCACACCCTCAGGATATAGCTGGTCTATTGGCCCCTATAATCCTGAATGACAGTGCGGATTATACCAGGCACAGCATCTAAATTAATTGGTATTTGTGAGTGGAATACATTGCAGTAACTACGCTTTTAAACTTTAAACCAAATTATTGTTATTTATTAGCCCTGTATACTATAACGTTCTACAAATACACATGCAGTTAATACATCCATATCCCAAGAAGTTTACAGCCTAAGGGCACAGTCTGAATGCATACATTTTACAGCCCTAAATTCAGCTTTACCCACTGAAAGGATCCTTGGGTGGCAGAAGGGCGGAGGAAAAATATCTGAAGAGCAAAAGCTGTTCTTAACCACCAAGTGTTTTGCATTCACCATAGTGAAATTAAAAAATGGTCTTCTCAGTTTATTCTCTTGGATTTTTAATAATTGATTAGGTTTATTAAGATACTTAATAAATACTGGAATGGTTTCTTAATCAGCATTGAAATAAATCCACACTTACTTCTTATCTTGTTGTGGATATGGCATCAATATTTTTGACTGGATTTTGTAATATCTGTGCATTAGAAGACAATTAAAGGATACATTTTTACATCAGAAATCTAAATTTAGCAGTAAACAGTAAGATAATGAAGATGTAAAATAATGATCACTTCTTTTCCTCCTCACTATCGATAGGGATGTGGAAGGATTAGGCTAATGTCTAACAGAATGGCTCATCACTTTTAACAAGTCAGCATGTCCCCACAAAAATCAAGAGCCAAAATACAAAACACTTTGTTTGAGGGACAAATTAAGTCAACTGAGATCTTTCTTCTGAGTCAACGTGTGTATTTCTTATTTGCGGTTGGTGCCAAACAGACATATTATGAGGACAGAGGAAATAATAGGAGTCCAAACATGAACATTCCAATCCTGTGCTCCTCCCTCATACAAATTTTCTTGAGGTCACTGGAGGTCCTTGCCTTAATAAAAAGGGTATAAATAGCTGCTGATGAAAGGAAATATGATTTAGATTAAATGCAAGTACCAAAGGCAGACATTTATTTTATAGTCTTGTCCCTAAACAGGCGTTTTTTGTACACTGTGTCTTCTTGTCTGCCAGTTAAACTGGGCACTTAGCAGGGAGGAAACATTATGCAATTTGGTGGAATTTTTCAAATGTAAAAATTTAGATTTTTTTTTTGATTTACACAGAAAGACATTTTATTCAGAATTTATTACAAGTGCTCAGCCTATTTGCTTTCAAGTTCATTCCTTCTGGGATAAAGTGGCAGTAAATTGATAAACCATGGCTTGATTTCACACGGTTGGGCATCCCAGCAGGCACTGGAATAGAGTAAATGAAAGAATCAGGACATTTRTAACAAAGATTCTTGCAGACTCATTATTGGCAATACCACCAACCATTAAAAAACTACTGTCCTGAAAGCTTTGAGTAACTTGGAATTTCCGAATTGGAATTATATTATAAAAGCATAATGAATTTTCTCACTATTTAACTCATGTATTCTTCTTGCAAAAGTTGTGCTAATTATTTAGTTAGGACTCTTACATCCTTGGTAGTACAAATTTTTTACTGAGCTAAGGATCTTTCACATCACTAAATCATTTATTAAAAAACATCAGCAAAGTTAATAAGGTAAGTGAAATTATTTCCCCATACTTAGAATCTATAATGTTAACTGTCAACACTACAGAATTTACTAGCTACCTGGTTTAGAAACAACAATTTTTGAAAACTGTTTCTTGCTGTGTCGGAAGAATAATACGCAGGATGCTGTTCCAGTTCATCTTTCTTTCATAGGATTTCCAGTCTCTGAAAAAAATCTGTTTCCTTCTAAAGTATTTTCTCAACTTTTTAAATATAGGCTTATATTAAAAATGCAAGTGTTTTTCAACCTATCTAAAATAAAAAAATACATAACATAAAATATATTTCTTGTGAGTGTTTCCAAAAAAAGAATAAAAGAACAAAACCTTTCGAAGAAACATCAATTCTGTGTAGTGCAAAACCAGAAATAACTTGTTGAAGAAAATGTAGATGCTTAAACCTTTAGAACAGGTAATGGAAAAGTTATCCTTCACTTCTTGATTCTTTTATTCTTATCTAATGGATCATAATGATTAAAAAAAACCACGCACATTTCTTATATGTCTGCTTTGGCAGAATGCATAGTTTCATATAGCGTGTACCTGTGGTTCTCCTGAATGGGGCAACTTAATGTTCTTAAGTGTTCACTCTGATTTTCTGAAACATCAAAAATTTTTTTTTGAGAAAGGGATTTAAGGATTCAGAATCAGGCACCTAATGTTTATTTTTAGAAATAATTTTATATTTATGATGCTTAATTTATGCTGTATATGACTATTTTGACTAGCCAAGCATTTTTTGTAGGAAATCAAAGGAATACAGGTTTAACTGCTCATATATGCATGCAAGCATGCGGACACACACACACACACACACACACACACACACACACATTATACCTACTATATTTTCACCATTTTTCCAAAAGTCTTTCACTGATATGATAGGAAAAGTTTCAATGAGAACAGTTGTAAGAAGGGATATTTTGTGAGGGATGCTACATCTATTATTGTAAAAATGATGAACAGCAAATTTCCCAACCTACGCTCCCAATAACTTCTACAGTATAGAGATTAAGGCAGTTTGCCTGAAAAAAAAAAAAAAAAAACCTCCCTTGTAATTTTCTTTCTTGACCATACAGATGTAAGAGAAGTCTATCTATGTAGCCTCTTCCTGACATTCCCTAAAGGTTAACAGATTCAGGCTGTTTCAAACTGATGACTCTATTAGTTCATAAGTTGAAGAACATTGTTAGTGAACATTCTGCCTGAGGTCCCTTCCCTTTTATTCTTAGTTTTAATCTAAAATTTCTTTCTAAGCAGTACTTTCTGCAGTAAAAGGCAGAGAGTTATGACCCAGCTACTTAGGATTTTATTGATCAAAATCAATAGCAAATTGCATGAAACTAGGGCATTTAGTGCAAATCATTGTTTAACAGCTTCAGTTTATGGATGGATTTAAGATGGAGTTTTTATGTAAATACATTGCCATATGATCACAATTAGATAGAAGTGAGATTGAAATTAGCCAGACTATAGATTCAAAACAGAAAGTGTTCATTATAATTCTCTAGTTTAGGATAGATAGGACATGAAAACTTCCTCAGCATGCCTCAACACCATAAAAAGTATCATGTTCTTTAGCCTTTCAAAGGTGAGAAGCCATAACAAAAGAATCCATGGTTTCCTACATTGCAAACTTTAATACAATAAACATGACACAGCTGACGCCATCTGGATTAATGTCACATTGCTTCCAACTATATGCAAATATCTAAATAAAGAGATGGAGATAATAGCCAATAGATCCAATAGATTCCTGCTAACCTACTGGCTAACATACGTATTTTGAGTCAGATTGCTCAGAGAGCAAAAAAAAAAAAAAAAGTTAAAAGCTAGGAATACTTCAAAGTGTGCATTACACAGTTCAGATCAATCCACTGCTACTGACATGAATGGCCAGTTGTAGCAACAGAAAAATATTGAATCAGAATGGGAAACCATCCCTCTTTCTTTGAGTCAGAATGGGAAACTATTTCCTCTCTCTAGTGGATGGCAGGAGCTAATAGTGAAGCTCTTGCCAAAGGGCTTTGAAAGGGTTTTATCCTGAAACTGAATGGAAAAAAACTGTAAACTAAGGACAAGCTGCACAGCAGCTGTTTAGAGGTCCTCTTGGCTTCCTGCTTTCCATCCGCACACATTGTTATTGCATGTCAGAGATTTCCAAGAATTTTTCAGTTTCCTGTTTCTTCCTTCACCAAAGCCTCCCAGTTCCTTTTCCTTACAAGACTGAGTTTTCAAATCAGTAGATCTTGCCTTAACCTACTTTGTTTGTTTCATGTGGAGAAGGAAATGAATGTCAAGAGGGGAAAGGAATGAACTAAATTAAGGTAGACATTTTTTAAAGCCACCTAAATAGAAAATTTTGCCTGGAAGAATTTTAAGTTGGAAAAATATAGACTTACACTTTGATCTGTTTAGACAAAAGTATATTCAATACAAATGAGTGATCTAGGTAGACTAAAGAGCAACCTGAAGCAGAAGACAGTACTTTCAAAACATGCCTGTTATTCAGAGTTGATTTTGTCACAGGAGTTTTATCACCCACAGTTTTTATTACAGTTACAATTTTTAAGAGTTTCAACACAGACAAGAACATAGGATCGGTGCCCACAGTTAGGAGGAGAAATTATTAAAATTAGCATTGAGGTGTTGGGTTGAAATGACCACTGATTACACTTGCAAATTGATGCACAAGATATTAACTGAATTCATATCTGCTATCTTAGGGGTATAAATAATGTTTGTTTTACAAAACACTTCATCCTAAAGGTAAATAAGTGGCTGAGGTTTGAGATCAAGGTGTTTGCTTTAAAATGAATACATTAAAATGAAAAAATACATAAAATAAATACTGAAAAGCATTCAGAACTCAATTCCATGTATGAAAGGAACTGACCTTTAAACTGAGCTTGCACAAATTTAATTGCAAGAATATTTTTTATTTGTGCTAGTGTAACCAGATGTCCCAGCACTTAAGGCTATTTCAAAAAGAAGTTCTGTCATTTTGGTGCTCCAGATCTCCAAAGGTGTGGTCTCTTTGAATGTACTCAAATACTTTCAGACAAAATCTCCTTAGGTGCCCCCTCTTAAAACTTAATTATAATTTCAAAAGAAGGCAAGATCCTTTCTACCTATTTTCTAAATTTCTGGTTTAAAAATAAACAATTATCATGGCATAGCCAAAATTATGTCTTCTCAAATAGGAAACTGCAAAGAATTCACTATTCTAAGCATCACAACATTATCTCTGTGATGAGATTTCTTTTCTCTCAGCCAAAAATGTCAACCTACAAAAGCCTTGCGAGCCTGGGAAAATAGTTTTTCTAAATACTGTTGCTCCTATTGTCATGGCAATGAGAAAAGGAAAGATGATGCAAGTGGCAATTTCTGACCCAAAATCTTGGATCCTTTCTTGTCTTCTGATAGACAACAGCAACTTTTTCTGTGTAAAGGAGATTCTTTTGCAGAGTCTATTTACCCTTCATCTGGTGTGAGAKAGGGAACAATCCTACAGATATGCATAAGAGTGCAGAATTGCACCTGTAAGAGAAAGAAAGAAAGGAATGGTAAGAGCTAGCAGAAAGACTGAAAACACAGCTAAAACTAATGATATGAGAAAGATATCAGCTGCACCCAGGAGAAGCAGATAGAAGTAGAGCTAGAGAGGAAGTAGGACATAACTGTGTAGAAGGATTTGGAATATGATTGGGGGGTAGGGAACATACCTATACTTAATTTAAGCAATCAATTCTGACTTTCTTTGAGTCATCCCTTAAAATGATTCGCCAACTCTTATTTTAAGAAATATTCTTTATATCATTTGTTTGTCAGACGGATAGGAAGAAGGCAGAATCAATCAAACAAGCTTTCAGAGGAACGTAAAACAATGTTGCTGTTGATCAAATTTTGTTTTCAGTGTAGAACCAAGCCTGAAGAAGCTATCCTTTTGACCAGAAAAAACTGTGAAGTACAAAACACAAAAGAATACTTCTTTTGTGTTAAAACTGTATGTACTGCATGGGTTTCAGACATCTTACATTCTACCATAAACTCCATGTTTGTATTTGGAACCCAGGTAAGGAAGTGACATTCAAAAAGGAAAAGATCTGGCAATATTAATAAATTGGAGCAGCAAATAGGGGCATCAGTATGTTTTATATAAAAAGGTTCAGTGGGTACAGGAGGATTACAGAAACATTGCCCAGGCATTCAGGAATGGAATGGGGAAAACCAAAGCTCAGCTGGAGTCGGAACCTGGCAAGGGATGCAAAGGGCCAAAAGAAGGCTTCTATATATACAGCTGAAGCATAAGTAAAACTAAGGAAAATGAGATCCTGATGAGAAATGAGGTGGGAGACCTACTGACAAAGGACCCAGAAAAGGAGGAGGTACTCAGGGCCTTCTTTGCTTTTGTCTTTAGTGGCAATGTAAACATTGCCACTCTCAGGCCTCCTAGGTTTATGTGCCAAGTGGCAGAAACTGGAGGATTGAATTACTATTCATGATACAGGAAGATGAACTCAGGGATCATTCCAGCAAACTGGATGCACATAGGTCCATGGGACTGGATAGGATACATCCAAGGGTACCAAGGCAATTGGCTGATATCATTACTAGGTCACTCTTTGTCATCTTTGAAAGGTCATAGTAGAGGTTCCCAATGACAAGAAAGGAAATGTTGCACACATTTTCAGAAATGGCAAGAAGTGTAATCCAGGAAACTACATGCCAGCCAGCATAGCTTCTGTGATCAGTTCAGCTATGCTTACTAGTTTCCAAGATGCTTATTAGTGGCATTCCCATGGGGATGAATCTCTTTAATGTCTTCATTAACTACCAGGACAAAGAGATGGAATACATACCCAAAAAATTTGCAGATGGCACCAGACTTAGGGTAAGTAATCTGGAGAGTAAGGCTGACATTCAGTGGGACTTTGAAAGGCTCGAGAAATGGGCTGACAGAAACTGCATAAAGCTCAACAAAGGCAAACATAAAGTTCTGCACCTGGGCAAGAATAAGCCCATACAACAGGTTGGGGCCTACTGGTTAGAAAACATCTTTTCAGAAATGTACCTGGAGGTCCTGATGGACAGGTGTTTGGACATCAGCCACCAGTGCACTCTTAAAACAGTAAAGGTAATCTGGGCTGCTTTAGTAAAAACATAGCCAGAAGATCAAGGAAGGAGACTGATCCATTATATTCAGTATTTGTGAGTCCATCACTGGAATACCGTGTCCAGCTTTGAGCTCCCCAGTACAAGAAAGACACTGTCGTACTTTAGCAAGCCCAGAGAGGGCAACCAAGATGGTTAGAGTTATTGGGCATATGGAAAGAGACAGCTGGGTATATTCAGCCTTGAGAAAAGAAGGCTGGGGAGAGGAATGTTATTGCTGTTTCCCACTACCTAATAGATGGCTATAGAGAAGATGGAGCCAGACTCTTCTTGGAGGTGCACAGTGGACAAGAAACAATGGACACAGACTGTAGTAGGAAAATTCTGATATCTAGAAAAAAAAATTCACAGTAAGACTAGTTAAACAGTTGAACAAGCTGCCCAGAGAAGTTGTGGTATCTTCATCTTTGGAGATATATATGACTCATCTTCAGAGGACCATGAGAAACATGAACTAATTTTGATGCTGAACTTTGAACTTTGAAGCTGGTCCTGTTTTGACCAAGACATTGGACCAGATGACTCACTGAGCTGTTTTCTGACCTAAATTATTCTAGGATTCTATGAAGTGAAGGATATAGAGTTTGAGTTTCCCAAGCCATCTTCTTAGTTAAAATCTAGCCTTGTATAATGTCTCAAACAGTAACAGCATAAATGTCAAAGGATCACTCTATAAGATATGAATCATAATTATAAAATCTATAATAAATATAGGATAGATAAAAAACATAAAAATGGATATATAGTTTTTACAGCTTTTACGCATGAATGACTTTATCTGCTACAAATACTACACAAAGATACAAATTTCCAAATACCTTTAATTGACCTACAAGAAAAGAGGGGATTGCTTATAGGTGGAGCCTTTGATATCTAAAGTCTAACTAAATGTCTGTGCTGGACATATTGTTCTATCCAATTCACACTTGCTGCACAGATTGTTGGTCAAAAGAATTATCATCTTTATATATATTCTTGACACCCACAAATCCATGGGCCCCAATGGGATGCACCCACGAGTGCTGAGGGAGCTGGCGGACATTATTGCTAAGCCACTCTCCATCATCTTTGAAAGGTCATGGAGGACAGGAGAGGTGCCCGAGGACTGGAAGAAAGCCAATGTCACCCCAGTCTTCAAAAAGGGCAAGAAGGAGGACCCAGGGAACTACAGGCCAGTCAGCCTCACCTCCATCCCT
>NW_020451126.1:0-17460 GCF_003343035.1 Apteryx rowi | reverse complement strand
TGTGCAATGTGCTCTAGGTGACCCTGCTTGAGCAGGGGGGTTGGACTAGATGATCTCCAGAGGTCCCTTCCAACCTCAGCGATTCTGTGATTCTTAGGTGTTTGACACCTTTACATTGTGGCATATACTGAAATGGTAATATTTCATAAACTAGTCAAAAGACAGTCTCCAAAAATGAAGTCTTTGAACCTTCCATAGAAATTATTTTTGTGTAGATCAATATGGATATCAAGAATTACCATAAGGCTCACTGTAGTTTAAATAGTAGACATACAACCGTCAATTATGGTGCACCATGAAGACTAATAAGCTTTGCTAATAGAATAGATCATTAAAATAGCTTAGCTTTTAAAAGCTTAATTCTTTGATACTAAGAAATGGGAAAATACAGATGCAAGACAGCGGTTGCAACAGAACCGATAAAAAGCGTATCACAGAATAACTTCAAGTCACTCACAGATTACTTAGATACTACAGCAATGTTTTTCAGTACTGACTGATAATTAGACTGATCAGTTTTGGTAGGACAAACATTAGTGAACTGCTAAAGATATTTTAGTTGTTTTTCAGCTGAAAAAAAAGATGAAGGACTCTCCTGTTTCTCTGTGGCTTCATATCATTGAGATACCAATATGTTTAGGATCATCGGTTGTTATGCTGCAGATGAAAAGAGAATGTTAATTGTTTTTCAGTTATTTTAAAAAAATTCTTGAAGGAAACACTAAAAAATGCAAAAAACTTTACTATAATCAGAGAGTTGGATTTTCCTGATGGATCATAACTTTGCTGTTGAAAATGAAAACATTAACTTGCGACATACCAATGTGCAAAAAACTGGAAAATGAGAATGAATATCTGCCAAAACAATTTCTGAGATAATATACTGTATAATGCAGCAAAACAAAGTATTCATGGCATTATTTGATCCTGAACACTGTCTAACTAGAAGTTTCAATTAATTTTCCTTATCTGCAAAAAGAATGACTATTACAAGGGATATTTCTTTGTTGTCAACCCTGCATGCTTGGAAATGTTGAAGAACGCAACAGCAAAACAGTTATCTTTAAAACCTGAAGTGGAGAGGAACTTAAAATGCATTCTAGATACTAAGAATTTGCTTTTACACATCATATGACAATTTCTAAAGTTTCCTTTTACAGATGGCAGAGCTCAAAATGACAGTGTGACATTCTCTTATGAAACCTGTTTATGKTTTTTTCAAAATATTCTGGACCTTTTCTGTTTGTTTGTTTTTAATTATAAATACTGAATTTTCTGAGATTTATGACAGTGCATAATTTAAGGGGTAAATTGCAATAAAGATATGATGATGGCTTCTTTGGGCATAAGGGTAATTTCTCTATGAACTTCACAAAAGGTAAAAAGGAAAGAATTCCATTACATGGTGCGTACTGACTGTCTAATATTGGATTGCACATTTCTTAATTTTACCAAGAAAAATGATTCAAATGTGAAAATACTTTATTCAGTTCTTTCCATCTCAAAGAAAAAAAAAAGATTTAAAACAACAAAAGCCAGGTGTGTATTCTTTTATATGAAGATTTGTGTAAAGTATTCTTTGGAAAAAATGGCAGCTTACAAAGTTTCGACAGCTGCTGTTCTTTTCACTGTGCCAACACGATAAGTATCTGTGACCAGGAAACTAGGTTGGTGAATGATCCAGCTGAAAAATTAAGGTTTTTATTCTTTCCTGAGTTAGTTTTCAAACAATTCCCTGTTTGCTATGACATTGCAGGTCATGGTATGGGATTCAGTTCTGTGGGAGTTCATGTTTCCAGAGTCTTGCATTAAGGGAAAGTTTATCAGTCTGTAATCAAATTTTATCTTTTTGTTATCTTTATCCTTAGGAAGAGAATAAATGGGAAAGAGACAGTCATGAACAGTCAGAAAATGGGAAACATAATACATAGGTTTTGGATTGAAGAGAAAGGCTAGGTAAGAATACTACAACAGATTACAAGGAGAAAGGGCAGTTGTGGCAAAGGAAGGACGAAAAAGGACAGAAAACATGCTAGAAAAAAAATGTAAAATGCCAGAATAAGCATGAAATACGTGAAAGTAAAAGAAGAAACAGAGACAGGTAGTGAAACTATAAAAATGTGTTTCCCCAAATGTCAAAATATTACATTAAAACACATGTAAATATTTGCATACGTGCTCAAGTTTGAGGGGGATTTCCAAATTCTTGAAAAATTCATTCCTGCCTCCAAGGCCATACTATTAAATTTTCCTCTCAGAATGGTTTTCCTTTTCAGAGCTGATTTTTATGATGCATCAGCAAAATCAAACTGTATGATCATAGTATATTTTATACATTCCTCCATTTGGCTGTCAGAACTGCACTGAAGGATTCATTTAATTCACTTTGTCCTTTGGAACAGAGGACATTGCAAAAGGCTTTCACAATAAAAATAGCTCCTTTCACATTTCAGCCAAGATTTATCCCCTCTCTTCCCCTGCTAGTTCCAACTCAGGGCGTAGATTCAAAGCATGTTCTACTGATCTAAGTCCAGGCTGCCATCCAAAGTTGGGCATTCATTCAAGGGTGGATTAGGTCACAAAAGTAAATGGTAAGAAAGAGAAGCTGTAGAAGAGTGTTTGTACCACTTATTTTAGACACCAGTCTTAGGATGAGAGGAATCCTCATTTCTCTATMGGTTATATACAAACTTCAGACAAATAGTCGAGACTATACACCTTTTAGATATCCTTTTAGAGGATTACAGTAACAAAAGAGGAACACCTCCCATTTGTATCTATGTTCCTGTATGCATGTATGTGTACAAACACACAGCTATATTTTTAAGTTTTGTAGTCTAAATTACATTTAAATATCAAAGAAGCCGTTCATTAAGCAAGCATTCCCACAATTTAGCAGCATGGGAGGCAATGAATACTGAAGACATCTGCGCAAAAGGGGCTGGGGACAGCAAACCTGCACTGGAGAAACCATTACCATCAAATAGAGTAATACTTTAAATTATTATCTGTGATAGTAAGAGAACAATAAATATTCCTTTTAGATTTTTAGGCATCTCCTCCTGGTAATTTACTATACATATTACAATTGCTTTATGAGAATCAAATGTCATTTGCATCACATTTCAGTAAGTATTTCATGTTATTACGATAGTGTGCTTCATTTCACTAGCATCTGTGCTTCTGCTCTGAAAAATCTGGTTGACCTGACTCATGATAAAATGTGCACAGGCTTCTTGTCCTCATTGTGCATTCTGCCATAGAAAGCTGATGCATATAAAGTCATACAACAATGGTTCCAGGTTTTTTCCTTTAATCTTCAACCAAATTTTGTATCAGGCTATGTGATCTGGCATATTTTTATTTTGAGTCAGCACATTATCAAATGTTCTTTTATTTAAGCAGCACAAATTATTCTGGAGATTATATTTGGTAACACAGAAATCTTCTATTTATACAGATTATATTGTGACTCATTCCAATTTCTGGAATTTTGCATGTGTCATAACAAAAAGTAGATTTTTTTTTATTTTCACTAGCTCTCCTCACTTAGTGCTCTTTAAGCTTTTACCTACAGAAACAGGTGTCTGAGGCATAAATATTCCCTACTTCTTCTCTCCTTCTTGCTAAAATAGAGATTACAAGATCCCCTTCTAGCTAAATTGTATTGGATGCTGCTCCTGAAACTCTCCTGGATATAATACTAATGTCACACTTCCTGCAGCATTCATGGATGTTCAAGAAAAGAAACTGGCAGTATTGTTGACTTCCTCAGTCAGCTATCTGATATTAAAATTTAAGCCTGATAATTCTTACATTGTGTGATATTTCATTTTCCCAGAATTATATTCATTTTAAGGTGCTAAATCTCCTTTTGTGGGTGTGTTAGTGTGATACTTTAATCTGGTGCTTTAGTTTGGTAATATAACTTCAGCACGATCATCAGTGTCTCCCCTTACCTCATCCTCATTACCAGATATGCTCCTATTGTCACAGATTGTCTGAACATAATTTACTTCTCTCTTCTTTCTGTTTTCTGAATGTATATTGAAAGCTGATTTATATTTCAAAATAAATTTGATTTTTCAGGGCCAAAGCAGTATTTTAGTATTTCACAGACAGTGAACTGTTTTTTCAAAATGATAATTACTATATACAGTGAACAGATAAAACCTCACAGTGTGGAGCTCCACAGTGCTTAGCAGTGGGCCTAAGGCACAAAGATAGATAAACATATTACATTTGAGAAAATTACTTCAAAAATGTAAACATTGTCTCATCATTCGTAACAACTTCCAGCAACTGTACTCAGGATATTACATTACCTTGAGTGACAATCATGTCAAAAAGGGTTAGACATAAATAATCAGGAAAGACAGGATCCCACAAACATTGCTTAATTTCCTAAAATCTTCAGAATTATCAGCATGACTATTTCATAGATGAGCTATTTTAGATCAAATACAGTATGCTAAAAAGAATTGGGAGACTTTCTCATTTATAACCTTTGCTTTCAAATCCCTGAAATGTGAAGGTGTATGTTTGTTTTATTTTGTTTTTTTAAGAATGAAAGGTAGAAGTGGAAGCTCCTGAAGATACTGCTACGTCTTCAGTCCACAAGACTGCACTACTCTCTATCAGTTTGAAGATTTGCTCAGAAAACTGGCAATGTACACTCTCCATGGTTTCCAAACACTAAATCTCTTCAAGTATTCTCTCATTAATACAAATAAAAAAGAAAACAAAAGTAAGATTCTTATGAAACATTTGGTGATCCAAAACCAAGGCTAATTCTTAGAATTTATCTATTTTCCAACTGCTGTACTTGATTATAATCTTCATATTTTGAAATATTTCTAGAAGGTTTCTTGAATCCTCTGCCACAAAGCCCCAGAAGATCTTATAGAACACTGATAACCCGCTGGGATCATGGTTTATGGAGTGAATTGTTCCCAAAGTACATTGGGTATTTTGTAAGAATATTAAAATCACTACCATTCATTCTTTGAATTTGCTTGGGTTCTGGCATTTATACCACAARCTACAAAATCCAAGTGTGCTTAGAATTTTTTATGATTTTTTTGTTTGTATTTATTTCTATGTGTATAAATGGTCATAGCAGGACCCAGTCCTGCAAAAGTTTATGTAAATGTTTACACATGGGTTACTCTGTTGTCTGCATTAAGACTTTTATGATCTTAAATTACATATAGAGACATATATCTTACCTCACTAGTATCTCAATTCTTAATTTTAGGGGGATATATACAGCATAAGTTTTGAAAACAAAAAGAAACTTGAGTGAAAAAGCATTTCAAATTCTAACAAGGATCTTGATATTTTACCCTTCTGTCAGATTCAGTCCTAGCAGACATCAGCTTCTCAGTCAAAATGTTTGCTCAGTGGGTTCTGTTGTTTACCATTTCAGTCAGCTTTCCAGACCAAAAATACAAGAATTAGCTTTGTGCTACCATAGATGCATTTTGTTGACCATGGCAACTAGTGGGAAAAACGTTCATCTGTTAAAAGACCTGTATGACTGTCTTAGCTATCCTCTAGCTCAGTCATGAATAGTTATATTAATACAAATCCAAGGAATGTTCAAARCAGCCTTTGGTTAAACATCACTTCTGTAAGTTAAAATGTACCACTTCCACTGATGGTTCCCTACTTCTTGTATGTCAGTTAAACTGTCAGACTTTCAATAAATAAATAACATTAAAAGCACCAATGTTCATTTAAGACAGTGGCTTAATAGTTTATAAGCTGATATGGTCCTACCAAATTTTCATAACAGGGAAAGTAATTTCTTACRTTCATTTACACATTTATTGGAAGATGTGGAGAACTGTCCAGGACACATACTCTTAGYGCCCTCATATTGTGCAAATAATTTTTGTAAATAGCAGCCAAGACAGAAAATGAATGAGTGACAACTCATTCATTAACTTGAGTTTTATCATATTTCTGCTGCCCTAAAAGGTATCTGGAACACTACAAAATAATAATTATTTTATACCATTTGAACTATCAAAGTATATAAGATATTAAATAGTATCTCAGAATTGGAGAAATTCCCTAATTAAAATTAGTATCTAGACCTTTAAATATTTTTTAAAGACAAAAACCATCATTAAGCAACAAGATGAAATGGCTTCTTTTCTTCACTACAGCTTAAGTAGGGGTCAAACTGAAAGCTTCTCCATTCAGCTGCCACAAGATACCAGGACACCCTGGAGGACCTAGCCAAGATTGCACTAGGCACTGTAAAAACCCATAATGATTGTTTATAGTATTCTTATTGTCTCCGTTGGGGAAAGATAGAGAAAGAGCAATTCCCCAAAGGGTTTGAATCTGGAACTGAAAGTAGACCTCCGAGGCATCACCCAGCACTTTACCTTACAGGCCATCAGAAATCCCTAAGTTTTACTTATGCAGAAAGCAAAATATGCATTTCCTCCAATACCAAGCCCAATATTCTTTCTGCATATGATGCCTTATGCTGGCCAAGTGCTCAGTGTCTCCTATCAGGTGGAAAAGGTTCATTTCCCACTGAAATCAGAAGTGAAAGGARGCTCAACATTTTTCAGAATCAGATTTACTGGAATAATTCTCTTGTTTCTAAACATTCATGAATATACATACACACACATACACACACATATACACAACATCATCTGGAAATTGTTTGGAATATTCTATTAATTTGAAATGATATTTGGCAGTGAATTAGAGAATAGCGTACTCCACTGAGTACTGCATTGAGGTGCATTCATGATCTGTGTTTTATATGATTCTTACAAAAGACTGCTCACAAAATGTATTTATAATGAAGACTGTCAAGGTCATATAGATTCAACATACTATAAATGTTTGTTCGTCATACTTCATGACACAGGGCATTAATTAATCTTGGCTGTGTGTTCCCAGGCTGCTCAATATGGCTTCAAAGTAAATGGAACACAGATTTTTTTCCAAGTGACTAGCAGCCTTAAATCCAAACTAAGAACAGAGATTTTTTCTGGCTTGCTACTGTATGATATTGCTAGGCAATTTATCACTAATTTACTTATCCATTTTCATTATGCATGACATGAGTTAGGGAATGCAGATGAAACATTTAAAACTACAAACTAGGTAAGTTCTAGTGACTTCATAATAATCATAAAAAAGATGAACAAATAGTTTTTAATAATATTCTACTGAAATGTCCTTTCTTAGTCTAAATCTTTTCAAATGGTCAGGGCCACATCAAATAAGTATAAACAAATCTGCTGAAACATGTTTGTACAAACAAATGCAAAAGCAAATAAACAAAGAGGGGATAAAAATCATTCAAGTATATGTTTTATAAAAAAAATTAGAAAAACAATACAACAGTATTTATATGCAACCAGCTCCACTTTCTCAGAAGCCAAATTACCACTACAGCAAATAATGTCACTTTTTAATTATAGCAAATGATCATGGTTTGTCTCCATTTACTCGGTGACCCAGCAAATATTGCCTATCATACTGGCTGCCCAGGAACTAGCATTTGGTAAATATAAATGTACTGCAATTCATAACTAAGCTGCACCTAATGTGATGATATTTTTAACACAGAAATAGTACATCRGCATCTCTCCTGTCTGAGTACAATTTATACTCAAATATGCAGATAAAAACATTAATAAAACAGAAATGGCTATGTTTATGAACTCATAAAACAGTAGATATATTGATACGAAAGATTTAATTAGTCACATATGTTATTAGTTCAATCTTTTGTAGCCAAAGCAGATGCCTATGACACCTATAAATTATAAGCGTTTTACAGAAGTATGTGAGCAATGTGACCACCAAAGGGGCAAAGGGGCATAATTGTGCAAAGGAGGCCTCCAAGTAACAAAAAAATTGCAAGGCACTGCAAACAGATGTCCTGACTAATACATGAAAAGGATGACTGGCAAAACCAAAACCAATAGAAACAGCATCAGAAGCTGATACTGAGATTCCCCTTATGAGAGGAGGGGCAAATAGCATAAAAATCTCATGAAGAGGAAAGAAGACAGGCCCACTTCAGTTCCAGCTTCCCTCAAGAAAGATCTCTCAAGCTTCATCACCGGGTCTTGGTTACTAAGACTTGGAAGGACCCCACATGGGTTAGTCAGCAGTGCTAACTATACGGCATCAGCTTCATCGGGCTGTACACTCACAGCTAGCTAATTTAGGACATAGGYGTTAAAGTTTTGTATTTGTAATGATTATGGCTAACAATGTGTAAGGACTGACCGTTATTACAAAGTGTGTTGTTAATGTATTAATACAGTAAAGATTAGTTTGAAAGTAAAAACTGGCCAGATTTGTCAGTCTGCTAAACAGTCCCATAACAGGGATCTCGAATTCCCCAGTATTGGTATCTATACACACCTAGCTGCAAGAGTTTTCTTAATTAATGACATTATTAACCTCCATTCGCAACAGGGATAGAAAACAGGGATAGTTTTAAAATGGCTTTACAGATTCATAAATAAATAATCTCTTTAAGATTAGAGAGGTTATCATTGTGGTCTGTGTAACAATTATCTCTATCCCAAATAAATACTTGTCTACAATCTTCACTAGTTTTGATGATCTTACACACTCCTAGAAAAAAACTATTTATTATGATGGTGTTAGTAACTAATATGGTATTCATTTGCAAAACAAAAGCTGAAAACCAATAGTAAACACAAGTTTAATAGCAATAACTTCATAAAAATACTAAATATTTACTGTTAAAGTGAATGGGAAGAAAGAGATATCCTAAACAAGTGTCATTCCAAATTTTACATTAATCTGTATATCTACTGAGTATAGTTAGTAACTGAATCAAATTATTTCTAAGTCAGAATTATTCCACACCTTTAATATATAATAGATATAAACTGTTCTAATATGTTCCCTCAAAATTTTGACATAGTGTGCTAATTTTTTTTTAGTACTGCAGTAAAAAACACAAAACGCCACTCCACACACACTAGAAACCCTGGCATCACAGCACAATCTATGTAGCCAGTTGGATTTGGACTTGGGATCTACTTTTTTTCTTTTCTTTGGAACTGCCTTTAATCCCTTATTCACCCCTGCTCCGGGCTCTCTTTACTCCCAAATAACTTACAAATTTTGTCTCTATCTGTCATCTTTCCGGTAAGTTCTTAAACTCTGCTCCTATTGACACTAGTTGCAGCAATACTCACAGGAGAACATCGTAATTACTGTTCCTTCTCCTTTTTCACGTATCTTTGGGAGTGTCAATGATCCTCATACATTCCTTATTCTGAAGCCCTGAAAACATGCAGCATTATACAATATTTCCTACTAACAATAACAGAATTGCAATGAGATTCCTAACTTGGGAAGTCTATGAGTTTAACACTGTTTAGCTTATCCACAAGACTAACAGATTTCAAACACAAAAACAGATGCAAAGAGAATAATAATAATAAAAAAACCTCATGAAATAGTCCAAATGTCTCATACTCATCTATTTATCTACACATCACCAAGTTTATGCAGTGAGACTCTATACGCAATAGCAGTCCTTGTTATCAGGGGTTGAAGCAAACAATTGGAATCGTTCATCATTTCTTTTCCCTAAAAATAGTCACAGTAAAAGTGAAAGGGACCATGAAGTGCTCAGTGCACAGTTCAGACCCTAGCAAGCCACAGTTCTTCCCCTAATATGTAGCATAGATAATTTTTTAAAATAAGGCTTAAAAAATAAATTATTCAATTAAGTAAACAAAAGATCATAATAAGATTGCATTCATTGTTAACTTTCTCCTAAATATCTTGGGAAATATTGCAATTTCCTAGGAGTGGATTAAGATGAATCTTTTATTTTTTTTCCAGCAATAGACTGTATCTCAATTTCCTCTAAACAAAAGACTGGGTAAAAGACATAATTTCTTGTTCCAAGAGGATTCATATATTTCATTCACCATTCTGTGATTTTGTATATTATTCTTTGAAGAGTCATACATCACCCAAAAGATAAAATAAATTAGGACATGCAACCTACTTCAGACTATCTTTGTAACTGATAAGGGTGGTTTAGCTGATGAACAGAAATAGTGAAGGGAAAATCATTTAGTAATTTATTTTATTTCTCTGATAAAAAATTCAGAAAAGGAAAAACGTCACTTGTGACCAAGCAAAATATTTCTTTTCAATCTAAACAGAGAGCTCCTTTTTCAAGCCCATTAACAGAAACAAAGGAAATGAAGAATGGCATAATATGTCTGGAAAGGGAAGAATTTCATTCAGTAGTGCTTATCCAAAAGCTGTTTCATTAAACCAGACTATATAAAAAGAAAAGAAAAGAAAATTAACTCTGTCTCTTGGTAATTAGARTATTTTCATGTGGGGCGGGATGAAGGAGCCCGCTTGATTCTRATTCCATGCTGTAATGCATATGCAACTATGCCATGCAAAATGAAATAGTATGAACAGTTTAAAATGAGAAACTCTCAAGATATTCAGTATCAGAACTGATACCACATCTCACCTGACAAGCAAAACATGTGGCTGCAAATCCTTAGGGAAAGAAAAATTTGATCCTGGCTGAAGTGGCTAACCACTTCGTTATTGGATAACCCACAGATGGTCTCCTTGCAGAAGTACTTCCACTGTGAATGAGCCTTGCGAAAAGGGCTCAGATCTGTTGTGACCTCTGACCATCTGCCGGCCCCTCGACTTCTCAGAGCTGCCCGATGGAGCTGCTGACAGCATTGCTGCATCTTCCCTTCCAAACTCTGCCTCGTGGCACAGCCTCGTGGGCTCCCTAGCCTAGCCTGTCTTCTGACTATATGTTTTGCCTTCCTTTTGGTGCTAATCGGTCAGGCTCTGGCCTCCTAATCTTGCCCTCCTGGCACTAATCTTTGGGATGGACCATCTACTCCTATACTTGTTTACCCAGACACAATGTAAAACAAAATCTATGTTTTGTACTACAATGCAACTTTTAGGTGCTTTTTATTGGCTTTTTAAGAGCAGGAAAATAACACTTTCTTTTGGCATTTTAAAACTTTTTTTCCCTCCTTTTCATTTCAGGTGAAATTATACAGAAAATTGACACAATTCATAAATGTTTTTGACCATTACAAAAAAGCCTTTTGCAAATAAAATAACTGACAAAAACAAAGCAAAAAAAATCACCCAGTCTTAAAATAATTTTAAGTTGCAATATTTAAACACTGAATCCCTTTATAGCTGATACTTCGTGAAAAGTCAACATTAAATTACTCAAGTCCCAATCATTCAATCAGATGAGCTTGCATGGACTCCAGACATTTATTTTCTGTATCAGTGTTTGATCTGTGAATCAAGGCTACAATATTAACTTCCTTAGGAGTTTACCTTGCTTCTCTCTCTTCTTTGGGAAATTCACTGTTGTAAAATGTTGAGCTGCTATTGTTGTCATGGTGCTTCATCACAGTTCAAAGCTCCCAGCTCTAACTTCCAGCTCTAACATAGTCTAAATTACTAAATAGAGCAAACAAAGCTATGAAGTAGGTGGGTATGTTGAACTTATACATAGCTGAAACTAAAGCAAGTCAGTCTTATAACAGGGATAATTACATATAAAATCATACACACTTAGGCAATTTCCTTAAATAGAAACTCTTAACACAGCAATTTATGAACTAGTCTATTATGACTGTCATTTTGGTTTCAATTTTAGAAAATTATTTCATAAAATATATTGTGTCAAGAATGTTCTTAACAAGATAATTATTGTAAAAATATCTGTTTGGTATAATTATATTAAGATATCAGTGTATGAGAATAAAGATGCACAGGCAAAAAAAATCTTTTCCTGGCTACAGAATATCCCCAGAAATATTGAGCAAATAAATAAAATCAAACATTTCTACCACAATACTATCAGATCTCAAAGAAACCACTTTTGCTGCTGGGAAATGAACTGTATGAAGGTGGAAAATCAGCTCTAGACCCAGAATATGATTCATTTAGAGATTACAATCCAATGGAGAGTATCAAAATTTTTGAAAGGTCACATATAACAGTCTAAAGCAATCCATGTCAACAACAGGCTACCATATCACTTCACTAGTTTACAGTTTTGTTTAATAGTGCAATACAAAAGAATTAGAATTGTGTAAGAAATCTCTGATAGCACTATTTTGGAAAGCAGAAATACTTAATTTTGTAAGTAGATGTTAGTGAAAAAATAATAGTCACCTTTCTTCCTGCCCGCTACTGACTGTTCATCATTGCTTATAGACTGTGAGATTCAATGAAGTAATCAAGAGACTGAGTTCTTGAATTCTATGGAATTGTGAAGTAATTATGATCACAAGGTAAGCGTCAGTTTCTCTATTTGTAGAGAGAGTTGCAATATGCTATAATAAAAATAAAAGTGGTGTAGACACAGCCTTACACAAGTATATGGTATACTTATGAATTCTTGTTTACACGGGGACAAATCACAAAAGCCGCATCGCTATAAAATAAATATGTTTGTTTTACTGTTTTTCCTTAGCAAAACTTTTAAGGGCCCAAGATAAATAAACAACAAAAAGAGACAAAATTTCACTTATAAGGAACACCCCCTCTATTATAGGAGTTGAGTAAATATTTACTGCAACTACACTGCCTTCAAATTCGGACTTCATTGTCTCTAGCCCTTTGTATCTACACTACCTATTGCTGCAGGTGCAATGTGTGAAACAATACGTCCCTAAATTTCCCTACCTGGAAAGCCAGTTAGGTCACTTCAGAGTCTAAGCTAATATGCAGAAAACGTGAATGATTCGGAGGTTTAGACTTAGACTGATATAACTGTATAGACACCGGTTACACACATAGAAAGGATTATAAACATTCTTAGATTCAGATGATTGTGTCCTGACACCAAAAAAACAAACAAACAAACAAACAAAAAAACAAAGACCAGGGAAGACACATCAGTCTTCTCCCTGTGTCATAGTTCCACCAAAAAAACCTAGGTATATGGGCTGAGTRGGAAGCATAGCAAACTAAAATCTGATGCTGCTGCATAATCAGGATGCACACTGAAACACACCACATCAACGCACACTCAGACATACAGATGAAACATCAACAAAGGCTAAGTCAAAGCCTGCACAAGAAAGCACAGTTTTGTTTTGTTTTGTTTTTTGTTTTGTGGATTCTGGGAGTATGAGTGGAAGATATCCATGCCAACATGTATTTAAATGCACCAGCCTTTTGCTAGAGGTATTAACACTTCTTCAGTGATTCTGGGCTCCTCAGATTTTGCTCCTTCAATATTTTGGGGGATTTAAGTGGCTCTTTCTCTAGATCTACCCTAGGGGAACCAAAGAAAAGTGAAGAAAAACTAAGGACAGTTTCCTTTGGATGAGAGGTAATGGACACAAACTGAAATACAGGAAGTTCTGGCTGAACAGAAGGAAACACTTTTTTACTGTGAGGGTGACTGAGCACTGGAACAGGTTACTCAGAGAGGTTGTGGAATCTCCATCCTCAGAGATATTCAAAAGCCATCTGGACACAATCCTGGGAAACGTGCTCTAGGTGACCCTGCTTGAGCAGAGGCATGCAATTAGATGATCTCCAGAGGTGCCTTCCCTTCCAACCTCAACCATTCTGTGAGTCTGTGACCTTTTGTCTTTGTCCAGATTGCACAAAGACATAAAGCTGTCCAAAGCATCATGACCAAGAGGAAGCAAATGATCTAAAACTTCCCCACAAAGAAAGAGGAGGGAAAAATATTCTCTCTCATATCAAAACAGCTCCTGGAATAAACTGAAGAAAAGCAAGAAAAATAAGAGGTTATATTCTTTTGTATCAAATTAAATGGGAAATTGAAACTTTCATTGATGCCTAAATCCTACAGCTTGCTGTCTGGACCTGATTTTTTATCAACAACAAGTGACAAAGTAATACTGGCCTTTTTTTCCCCCTTAGGGATCCTATAACTTTCCATTCAGTAACAATTTCATTTTTTCTTCCTTTTTAAGTACTTTCTAACACATTATGATTGTAGATATATACTTGAAAACAGGAATCAAGGCTCAAAGACTCAATAAATAGCAAGGAAAATTAAGAATTTTAAATGCATTATTTAAAAATCTGTAGTTTTTAAGTCAGTTCCATAAGACTTTTTCAGAGGCATGATTCATAATTTTTGAATGTTTGGGACTGTTAATGCTTATGATTACTCCATAAGTACTTAGCACTGCGCTTTGTGCTAGTACACTTCATTCTGTTTCTATTATTCAAATGTTCAAGATAAACTGGTTCTTCCTGTATGACATTTTGATTTTCTTCTGTATTGATAACACCTTCCAGCTCTGTGTCACCAGCAAATTTTCTTAGTGTAAAAAAGACTGATGAAAGCATTTGATGAAATATGTCACACACATTTCCAAAGCTGTAAAGCTGCATGACATCCCTTTCCCTTTGTGAATTTACAAATGTAGTATACCTTCTTCTGCAATAATTTCATCCTCAAAATCAATCTGATTAGTTTGGAGGAAATTAGATATTGACTAAAATCCATAAACTGCTGCAATTTAGTCCCTCAATGGAAAGACACTGCCCTTGATATGGGCATGACATTATTTATTCTCTTCCTGTGTTCAGACAGATAATTCTCTATTCTGGAACTCAGAAACAAATTACCAGGAGGTGCATTAGCTAAAATCATTCTGTTAAAATCTTTCTTCCTAAAAACTTAGATATTTAATTACAACTCCATATAATAAAGATCCCAATAGTCCTGTTGTAGATCTTTACTAACATTCAGTTGCACATAGTATTGATAAATACAGAAATTCTATTCATATAGCTGAACAATACATTTGAAAATTAAAATTTTACATGATTTCTAACCTTGTGGTTAATTTAAAAAAAACAAACTTTAGACTGTCATATCTATTTTCTGAGTCTCTTTAATCAAGTGAAAACTCATATATGGTAGACTTGTAATTTCTAGAAGACAAAAAAAAAAAGCGCTTTGTTTTGATGTCCTGAACTGACTCAAATCAGTAGGTTTCAGTAAATTTAACACTAAATTCTATTATTTCTTCATGGAGTAAGTGGAACCTCATGGAAATCGTAGGTTTGGACTTTGACACCTCCTAGTTCCTAAGTGGCTTTTTTAGGTTGCATGGTTGGTTTACACATTTAGAATAATATGTTAGTTATAGGGAAAATCTGCATTTGGGAGGGACTCTGTACCAGACCAAAGGAAAAGGTGAAGTCCAAACTAAAGCCCTTTTCTGGCATTAGTCCAGGAAGGCAATTCAGTTTAATACTCTGTAGGACTGATTAAAAGAAAAATATTGTGTCTTCATTCAATTTAATTTAATTTAATTTTTACTAAATTTTTACTAAATTTCCACCTCCACTAATTTTTTTTCTTGTTTTCCTTTCCTAAGGAAATTACAATTGCATCAGGGAAAAGGCCARTTTGCAGAAACCTCATTTCTTCATTTGGAATTTTACACATTTTCAAGCTTTTCCTGTTTCCTCTTCCCGATGGCTTACGTTACCTGCAAGAACTGTAATTAAACTCACATTTGAAAACCTGGAGAACTGGGAAAAAAGGAGTTACCTTTGTATTTCAGTGATTTGTATCAGACCTTGTTCAGAAGGCCAATATACAACAAGGAACTAATTCCACTTATGGTAAGTTAATAAAGAATCAATTAAATTGAAAATCTATAGCAAGCTCCAGAAACTTTTTTAACTTCTAATTGATCACTCTTTCTTTCTCACTGCTTTTAGCAAAATATTTATCAGGAAAAAATGTATCTTTCAACACAAACAGATAGATTTATGAAAAGTCCTTTGTTTTGGACTTGTGAATACTGAAATTATGGCTGCAGTTCCAAACTATGTAACATAATCAAATTTGCTTTCCTTGTATTTTCTGATTTATTTTCTCAGGTCTGTAAAGAGGCCAAAAATAAATGTTTTTTTTTTGTGGACAATAGAAGATATGAGAGATTAAGGTGAAATGAAATTTGTCAGAAGCCATTCTAAGGGGTTTCATCTACAGTAAAAATTAAAAAAAAAAAGTGTTATCTGGAATGAAACCTACAGTGCATTGCACTGAAGAAATCATTTAATCGTTGGTTGTGTGTAAGCTTAACTGCATATTCACTGCATTTAAAAGGACTGCTCATTCAGAGAATTAAGAATACCTATTGCTGAGTAGTAGTCTTCTCCCAGTAGGCTCCTTCTCCCAGTAAGGCTCAGATTAACTGGAAGGACATACCAGTGTGTAACACAYCACGAGCACATTAATCTAAGAGATCCAGACATCAGGCAGCTCTGTCAGGCCATGCCATTGGATTATATGATGTTTGATAGCCCTACACAGATGTCCAAAATGCTTGCACAGGCTTTCTTAAATGTTAAGCTGAGCAAGTGCCAGGAACGTTAGTCTGATTGCACATATGGGTTTTCCAAAAGAAATATGAAGACTTTATGTGCGGCCTTCTGTATCAAACAGTGTAGTCATGGCTGCGCAGCCTGATGTATTTGTACCAGGACCACGTCTTTCTCTAACGCTGTTTGTATTCTGGATAGCTACCTCTATTGCAGTCCACAGTAATGATCTTGGATTCTTACAGCCATAAAGTAATATATTATTTTAGGTTATAGCATTAAATATTTTTTTAATTTAATTTTTAAATTTCCAATATGTTGTGAGGAGAAAGGCAGCACTCAAGAGGTCAGCAGCAGCATACAGCTAAAGGGCTCTATATAGTTCTTTAGCTACAGTACAGCTAAAGGGCTCATGAAAAGTGTTATGATATCTAAATCTCACTTTGAGTTTTCCATTTCTTTCTGAAAACAAAGAGAACATAGACAACTGTGATTCCATTTTTCTCCATTTGAGTGCTCTTTTTAAATTTAAATACTTAATGAAAAAACAGGAAATGTTAGAATAAGTAAATATATTTTTTGCTTAAAAAATCCCTAACACATTTCCAGCTTAGTACACAAAACTAAAAGACTTGCTTAGAAAATGCAGGCTGTTATTTACCTCTTCCTTAAATCAGCTGAAAATAAATGCTGACAATTTTATGGTCACTGAAGAGAACAGAACCATTTTCAACCCTCTGATCACTAGGAAGCTATAAATGTTATTTCCATATAATTGGGTTATCAAGCAACAAGTGACCAATACAGTGTGATCTGTGATTCGTGTTGTGCTATCAGACTGAATGGAATAGCTTCTTCCCCTCATTCTGCTTTTTGAGGAGTACTGGTAAACTACGGTCCTGTCTAGCATCAGGAATTTCTACTTTACCTTGGACAGCTTTTCACACAGAATCACACAGAATCGCTGAGGTTGGAAGGGACCTCTGGAGATCATCTAGTCCAACCCCCCTGCTCAAGCAGGGTCACCTAGAGCACATTGCACAGGATTGCATCCAGGCGCGTTTTGAATATCTC
>NW_020451125.1:314025-321424 GCF_003343035.1 Apteryx rowi | reverse complement strand
TTCTCTGGAGATATTCAAAACGCGCCTGGATGCAATCCTGTGCAATGTGCTCTAGGTGACCCTGCTTGAGCAGGGGGTTTGGACTAGATGATCTGCAGAGGTCCCTTCCAACCTCAGCAATTCTGTGATAAGGCAAGAGCAGTTAGATAGACTTGGACAAGAGGCAACATGTGACTGTTTAGGAACATCAGGCTTTATACTGAAATAGTCARGAGTGGAGATACATGGCACCATGGAGCTCATCAGAAATACAAATCCTTATATCAGCGTTTGAATAGCTTTGGTGATCACAAAACACAAAATTTCTTCTTGCTATTAGTAAGATTTTCTTATCACTGTTAATTAGTGCATCTACGCTGTGTTATAATACTGCTTTATAATAATCCTCACACATATCTCTTACCTTCACATTATTTGCATGTTGCTGTTTAAAGGAGATAGGTGGATAGCTGAAAGTACAAAAAAATCCTAATTTTGTAAATGAGGAAAACCAGCTAATAGAATATATGGCACCAGTTTTATCCTAGCTTACTTTAAAATGTAGCAGAAAATTTTCTGATATTATGCAACCAATATGATCAAATTCTGTGCAGTGAGAAGTTTTGGTTGAGTGTGTTTCACTTCACCAGCATACAACATAATGAATTTAGAAATAGGCAGTTTGTACCATCTGCTGTAAAGTTACACAGGTAAATGTAAGATTTTCATCTTTAAGCACTATATTGTGCAGCTCTGGAGACAATGGTAGTTAATTAGTAACAGGAGTTAAAAGTGACATTAACAGTAAATTCTTTCTCATCCTTATTAAATACATGATGGTTAAAACAACAAGACTTTGTGAATTCATTAAAAGTCATGTTGCAAAGCAGTGACAGCAAACCACAAATAGCAAAACCAGCCCAAATCATTGCACATGGGGAATTTTTCATCCAGTTCCCTATGTAAATATTTTGTTCAAACTTCCCTTTACAGCAGTGTTGCTATTTTATAACTATATGAGCCTCTAAAATCCACAAATACTGCAGTGCCTTCTTAGATCAGTAACTTGGGTTATCTAAAAAATGAAATTATGGTTTAATAGTAATACTTGTTCAGCCGTATGCTAACCTAGAATGCAATGTTATACATCTACACACATGCATACATACATACATACATGTGCATGTGCTTTTATCTGCCTAGTATTTATTCAGGTAACACCCACAATGAGATGTTTTTCCCCAAAGTAAAGGCACCATTATTAAAACATAGAATCATAAAACATCTTTGAAAAGTCTAAGCTGGAAGGGACCTCTGGAGATCATCTGGTCCAAACTTCTGTTGAAAACATAGCCTTAAATTAGGTTATCCAGAATCCCTGTCAAGCTAAGTGTTGAATATTTCCAAAGAGGGATATTCCACCAGTTGTCTGGGCAGCCTATTCTAACATTTAACTTTTTTCACAGCAAAAAAAACCCAGAATTCTCATATGCAAACAGCATTTCCTCTGGAGTAACTTGTGACCAGTGTCTTTTCTCCCATCAATGTGCACCTTTGTGAAGACAGTACCTCCCTCTTCTCTATAATGACCTTTTAGGTACTGGGAAACTGTGACCAGATCTCCCCCCACTCGCCCCAACCCCTGAACCCTTTTTTCTCTAGGCTGAGCAATCATTACCCCTGATCTGTTGGCTGTCCTGTCACTGGTGCCACCAGGGCAAGGCATACTGCTGGCTCATGCTCAGTCTGCTCTCCACCAAGGTCCTTTTCAACAAAGCTGCTCCCCAGGCTGTCAGTCCCCTGTCTGCACTGCTGCTTGAGGTTACCCCAACCCATGTGCAGTGAATCTGTCACTATTTAGCTGACTGAACTTATGCTTAAGCAAAACTAATGGCTCCTTAACTGAATTAGACAGTTTTTTTTGTGGTTCGATATACTGATGTAAATGTGTGTATGGTGGCAGATATGGTTGTAGCCAAGTGTAAATGTTTCAGGTGACCTCGCGGTGCTGTGTCTCACCAGGGGCAGCTGGACTCCGTTGTACAGGGCACCAGGGTTCCATCCTCGGGGCTGGCCCAATTCATCTTCGTAGGACGGTGGGAGCCATCTAGCCAAGGCTGTGTTGGATGCTCCCCACTTAGGATGTTTTCTGGAAAGACAAAGAAAAGAAAAAAAACCCTCCATAAAATTCTGAATGGAAAATAATGAGCTGTCAGATGACAATATTCCCTTGTAATAAGATGTTTATATCTTTGAAAAGACATCAAATACTGGTCATCATGCCAATGTCAATCTGAGTCAAAATGAAGGCAAAGAAGAGTTAAATTACTAATGAAATACCATTATCTGACTTATATTTTTAATACAGGCTGGTTACCTTTGGGTATCTTTGAAACACTTGCCCATACAGTGATTCCTGACAGAGTCCTCCTTCTTTGGAAAATTGGATATATAACCAAGGGCTCTTGCTGGCATTTTTTAAGAGTCTTTTGTTTAGAACAATAGGAAATCAAGACTTAAGAAAATATAATGGAACCCTAGAAGGAAGGTGAAGAAAGCTTAAAAGAAAAATGGTTGTTAGTGATACAGAAGTAATGATTTAACAAGCTCTAAGGAGAAAGGACTGAAGAAAGTGGAACGCTGATTAATGTCACTGAAGTCAGTGGCATTGCTCCATCTGGTTACATCTATACTAATAAATTGGTACAGTTTTTGGATGGCATATGCACAAGCCGAAGTAGTGGCATGCATGTAACTATGCTTTTAAATTGTTAACACTAACCCAGTGTATTTTTTGCTCAGACCAGCTAGCATTCCTCTGAACAATGCYTGGCTGGGCCCATCTTGGGGTTAGTGTGTGCCAGCCTGCCGCTCTGCACTCAGTCGGTTTGGAAGAGGGTAGGAGAGTAACCTCTTCCAAAGGAAGGAGAGGGTTTAACCATAGAGACAAGAGTCAGGTCATGCCACTTGATTGGAGAGCCAGGGAATGGTCCTTGCCCCATTTTATTTATTAGCATAGCCACTGAGTCCTGGACTTGACCCAATTAATTTTCCTTCTGTCATCATGAACATTTCTAATGCATTTTTTCTAATAAGAGATTTATTTTTTTACATGATCTGTTAAATATATTTCATAATTGCTAAATATACATTAATATTAAAAAGAATAAATAAAATTTTAGCAATGCACCCAGTTGATCAATACTGTAAAGTGAGACACAGAGAACTAGAAATGTCCCAGACAGTTAGCAGAACACATACATTGACACATGGGGATACTAAAGAGGGAACAATTATTTTAATACTCCATTGATCTCCACCACACCAAAGAGGCTCAATTTGTCAAGCTATATGGTACAGTAATACACTTAATTATCCACAATAATTCACACTTGAAGGTTGAAGTATGCCTTAATAAAACATTCAAATTAGTTGCAGTTGATTTGTCTTTATTGAAATTGCATAAAATACTGCACATAGTGTAGTGCTATTTCACTCAATTAAAAATAATGAAATGTTAATTTAACTACTTAACCAGTGATTTTTCTCCTGATTGCTTTTATATTTTAGCAGCTCACTAGAATGCTACTGTAGTAAAACTCTTCTCAGATGCCTTTTTATTATTACATAAAACATGCTAATGTCTTGGAATCTTGTATGAATTAAAAAAGGTTTTCATCCAGAGCAGTTGAAATAATGATTTCTGTGCCATAAACCTTATAAAATAGTCATATGTGATTACGATACATTCTGTTTATGGAAATTRGGACTTTACATTCACTTGTGAAATACTGGAATTACACAGCTGAGATTTTGTTTTGGCTCCCTTAGGAGGAACCTGAAGTTTTAAGATGCAGTTTACTATCTGGATTTATGTCTTTTAATGTTCTGCCTAGTTTCAGGATCTACTGGTAGAAAAAAAAAGCTGAATGAATGTGATATGATAATTAAACAATTGGAGTCTRTCATGTTTTCTACTGCTCTGAGCTGTCATGGACATAACTTCTGGAAAACATGGAAAACTTCTGAAACTTGCCACTAAAATAGTGAAGCAGTCACTCTAAAGGAAATACCCAAATTCCTTCTTATAACCAATGGATTCTGTCAGGATGTCATTCTGTCCCCAAGGTGAGCCACATGCAAACCCTTACTGCCTTGGATCTTAGGTTTTCAGACCAGGCATCACATCCTGGTCTGATGCAATGGCTAATGGCACAGCAATGAAACAGAAATGCTGCAGGTGAAATTCCTCCTAGGTTATCTTAACTGCCTAAATGTTAGGCATAAAAATCTATCTAGCTGTCTAAGCTCCCGCCCATCAAACCGGAGAGACAGATAATTCCTAAGTGCCATCCTATCATCTCATCCTATGTCTCACAAGTAGGAACAGCCRAAACAGCAAGCTTGCAGTAGATGTCTAACTGGTTTAGAAAGCTAAGATTAAGTGAGGTTAATTGCACTGTAAGATTCCTGTCCTTTAGCACCTGTAATTCCTTTATCTTCAAACCCCTCTCATTGCACTAAACACTAAAAACCACACAGATCAGTGCCACTTAGTTGAGATAAAAATGAAGAAAGAAAGCTATTTGGACATGTCTTATCTCCCAGCTTTCTTCATTAAAAAATAATGTTGTAAATATGTTTTGCTTATTATCCACACATATCCCTTTAGGCAGAAAGAAAAGCAAAATCTGTTGATATGTGTTACTAGTAAATCTGGATAATGATACTGTTGGGAATGCCTGATGTCATGTTGATATTCTCCACAGAAGAGCAAGTATATGCTATTCTTTTATGCCTTTGTTCTAAGAATATCACACTAAAACAAAATAATCTCAGGGCTGCTGAATAAATACCTTGTAATCTAGCTGATTTGTCCCAAATAAGTGAACTAATTAAACAAAGCATCAGTAAAGAAATTCTGTGCTTACTTTTAAATATATTTAACTAGATTCTTCTTATGGGTAAACAGCTAATTTCACTTTGAAATTTGTTTTTACATTTCACTTATGAAATACAGCATTTAGTTACTGACCTACCACAGAGCTGCGCATTCCTGCTGGGTGACTAAAATGACAAACACAACACGGATCCTGATATATCTTCTACCTGAAAGTGGCAGCTGTAAAGTAAGGAAAAAGTACAGACTGGTACTTCTTTGTTTAATGTTAGAAGTATTTGAAGCTCATTTACATAGTAGAATATGTTGTTTGCATGATAATATAATGGAACTTTACTGATGTATCTCAGTAAAGCTTGAGGTATTTCAAAAGGCTCACAAAGATCTAAACTAAGTGAAGATCTGTCTTGCTAGTTTCAAAGTCTTTGTTTTTGGCTTTTTGCTGCCTTTGGCCTCTTGTAGGTGTTTAGTGCAAAAAGTCTAAAATACCACCAAATCCGAATGACAGCATTAAGCACTGATTTGGTGTAAGCATAGGATCATGCAAAGTAAAACACAGTGACTAAAGACTATCCAGATTCAATGAATCATATTATCCTACCCAGTTTTAGGAACCAAGCTGAAATTCCTGCACACATCCTAGTATTACTATAGTCACTGAAGAGAAAAAGAGGTTTTCACTTACCCAATGCAGAGTCTATTTCTCTCTATGCCTGTAGAGAAAGACTACAGCAGCCAAGCCTGTAAATTAAGAGCCACAGCCTACGAGCCTAAATTCAACTGCATGAATCTTGACCAATGTGTTCAAGTCCTGATGGAGTTGTCAATTGCGAATATAATACCAGCTGCTCCTTCAGATTCTAGACAACTCTGCAAGTGCATAGCAGAATTTATGGATACTCACATAGTTAGATTTGTATCATTGATGCATATCAGGTTGTGCCCTTTCAACAAAGAGCTTATCAGACATGTTTCTTCCAAATCACTTGTGATGTAGCAGAACTGGCTGTTCTCATAAAAACAGACTGAGTGACTAATAAAACTGCAGAGTTTTACTACTGTTCAGTCACTGTGTTGCATAGTAGCTTAACCTGGGTAATGCTAATGACCTTCCGTTCACAACTCTACCCTTTCATTTGTAACAATGCTGTCTGCCTTTCACTTTGTGACCTTATGCCTATGTATCCAGAGGCTGCTAAGTATAAGTACCTTTTACCCTTGTATTTGAAAGTGCTCTTATCCTCATAGTCCTGCTCTGGAGGATTCCAGAAATATGGTTACATCTATTATGTTGGGTTTTGCAGGAAGCAATTGCCACTGATGTATGAACAGTTTTTTCCTTCCTCTTCACCCCTGCCTTTTTCACCCCTTGCTTCATAGTCTTTATTTTGTGATCTTATATTCGGGAGCAAGTAGATGGCAATAGTAAATAATAGTCATTTAGATAGCCAATAAGCAATAAATAATGCACATGCACAAAGTTTATCAGACCATTTCAACATCCACACCTGATCAAAGTGTGCTCCAATCAGAGCTATTAGCTTAATGAGTGAGACCCACCAGTAGGAGACTGAACAGATCTTTGGGAAACTATACAGTTACTTTGAAAAACATATTTGGGGGAAGCACCTGCGGCACTGGAGAAGACACTCAGAAGAGGGTGCTCATCTGGGGAGACCTCTACTGATCCTCATCCTAGCTGACCACTAGGGAGTTTTCCCTTTCCCTTTTCTCTGTCATTCCGTTTTTTTCCTTTTCTTTCCCTTTTCCACTGAAGATAAGCTTTAACATTAAGAGTTAATGTATTACACCATCTGTGGACCCTATAAATAAATATTTTTGTATGTAAGCCTTCGCATGATCTTTAGTTCAACAATGGTTTGTTTGAAATTGGTGAAAATCTCAAAAAATCATCTCAGTTCCCATAATATGCATAAAATCAACAAGTTTTCATTGCAAATGCAGATCAAAGTTGTGGAGCTCTTTTTGTTTGTTGGGGGTTTTTGTTTGTTTGGCATTTGCAGTTATTCTTCTGGAATCAACATTCTAAACTTGTTCTTTAACAGTCTCTCCACTTYCAGAAGGAAACTAGCATCTTTTCTGGCTGAGTAATTTTCAGTAGTGCTTTGGAAACCTATTCTTATCATCTACAGCTGGAAGTCAAACGCTGCTACAGAATGCAGCAGGAGACTATAGCAATTCAGTGCTTATGGAGATAAAATTAAATAACTGGTAATGCTAATAAATGTCACTGAACATTTCTGAGTTATGAGATTTTCCAACTTTTATGAGCATGCAAACTGTGAAGCTACAAGTAAATCACAGCTGTGACTTTTTTAATGGTCTTGTCAATAAACCAGAAGAAAGCCAATGTCACTCCAGGCTTCAAAAAGGACAAGAAGGAGGACCCAGGAAACTACAGGCCAGTCAGCCTCACCTGCATCCCTGGAAAGGTGATGGAACAGCTCATCCTGGATGCCATCTCTAAGCATATGGAGGGAAAGATCAGGAGTAGTCAGC
>NW_020451125.1:308110-313650 GCF_003343035.1 Apteryx rowi | reverse complement strand
CCAGAGGGCTGTGCTGCCATTCAGAGAGACCTGGCCAGGCTGGAGAGGTGGGCGGAGAGGAACCTCCTGAAGTTCAACAAAGGCAAGTGCAGGGTCCTGCACCTAGGGAGGAATAACCCCATGCACCAATACAGGTTGGGGGTTGACCTGCTGGAAAGCAGCTCTGCTGAGGAGGACCTGGGAGTGCTGCTGGACACCARGTTAAGCATGAGGCAGCAATGTGCCCTTGCGGCCAAGAAGGCCAATGGTCTCCTGGGGTGCATCAGGAAGAGTGTTGCCAGCGTGGAGGGAGGTGATCCTGCCCCTCTACTCAGTCCTGGTGAGACCATGCCTGGAGTGCTGTGTCCAATTCTGGGCTCCCCAGTACAAGAGGGATGTGGCACTACTGGAGAGAGTCCAGCAAAGGGCTACAAAGATGATTAGGGGACTGGAGCATCTCTCTTATGAGGAAAGACTTAGAGAGCTGGGCCTGTTTAGCCTGGAGAAGAGAAGACTAAGAGGGGATCTTATGCAAATATCTGAAGGGAGGATGTCAAGAGGATGGGGCCAGACTCTTTTCAGTGGTGCCCAGCGACAGGACGCGAGGCAACGGGCACAAACTGAAACACAGACGCTTCCATCTGAACATGAGGAAAAACTTTTTCACTGTGAGTGCGACAGAGCACTGGCACAGGTTGCCCAGAGAGGTTGTGGAGTCTCCTTCTCTGGAGATACTCAAAACCCACCTGGATGCGATCCTGTGCAACATTCTCTAGGTGACCCTGCTTGAGCAGGGGGTTTGGACTAGATGATCTGCAGAGGTCCCTTCCAACCTCAACCATTCTGTGATTCTGTGATAAAGAAACAAACCCTTGCTCAGCTACTCTAAAATTGACAAGTCCTACTGATTTCACTTTTCATTTGTAGGTCAACTGAGACAGGTGAGTATTTCTACACTCTGCTCAGGGTTTGAAGCTTATACAGATCTAGTTGTGTTTATTCAAATTGTTCAGATGTGTTTTGGCTCCAGTGAGATAAGGCTATAATATACAGACATTTTAGCATAATTTTGCTATATATAAAAAAAGGACCCAGAATTTTTAGATGTATGCTTGCTAAATGACAAGGCTGTGAGAAAATTTGCAACTGAGAATGTGCTTGATTTTCTTATTTCTCCTCATGAAGAAATTATACTTCCCCATTCAATATTATTTTACCCAATTTAATGAAGAATGAACATTGGGTTAGAATTCAGTCTGTCTAAATTATATAGAAAAAAGCATCTACTGAATCAGTCCTCTCTAAATTTAAATTACATAATCTTAGAAATCTTATAGGCCTTCAAAGGAAGATTCTATCCACCAGAATTAGGGTACCGAAATTTAGATGGAGATACTCCTTCCCTGGAAGCTTTCAGTAGCATCAACATCTCTCATCACTAAGTACAGAAGGAACATAAGCCATCTATTTTGGATTATTGCTTTAATGGGCATATACAATGTAAGCATAAATGAGGTGTCTAAGTTAGCTGACTGTGGTCACACACCCATGTTTTCCAGAAAAAAGGAAACATAATTTTTAAGTTAAAAAAAAAATAAAGGGGGGGGAGGATTTTCCTGGACACAATTCTTATTTTACATACCTGTTATTGCAGGCACCAGTGATGAGTCTATATTTATTAGCTAAGCAATTATTTGAACATTTTGGTGGCAACATATAAGGCAGACATCCAGAAATGTTAGCAATTGTGGTGAGCAGATCAGCTGATAAAAGATCTGAAAGAAAAACAAAACAAAACAAGCAACTTGCTCTTGTTATAGATGTTATTGTTACAGGTATTGTTACAGCTGTTACAGTAGAAAAGACAGTATTGTCAGCTGCAGCTAGAGCAAGCCCCCTCTGGTTTCTAGAAAAAAGCACTTAGTGAGAAGTGCTGCAGGCGGTAGGCTTAGGGACCTAGAAGAGATGCAGACTGAAAGGGAAGAACTGATATTATTATCTCATGAGTAGAGAATGAGAAGGAAGAAGACGTGTTTGGGACCAGAGGTCAATCTGCTCCCTTTTTACTGTTATGCGATTCCTCTCTGCTTCCTTCTCTCCCTGCATCCTGGTCGTGCCACTTGCCTGGACTGTGCTTACAAGAAAAGTGTGACAAATGCTACTCAGGAACACAAGAGGGGAAAACGTGGCACTGGAAAGATGCAGGAGGTGCAAGAAGGGATAGTGGACTGTATAATAAAATGTGGTGTGGAAGAGGCATAGAATTATTAACTGGAATTTGCAGGATAGGGAAGAACAGAGTTGTACACCAATAACCAGTGTGTTATTCATGTCTTTGTAATATGATTGCAGACAGCTCTTCCAGTGAGCATTCTTCAGGTGAGGGACAAATTCACATTATTCTATGAGCTCTGGAGTTCTGGCACCCTCTCACACACACACACACGTAGGTAAACATGTGTCTGGCAGGTTGGAAATAGAGGGRCACATGAAAAGAAAGCAATATTCTTTCTGAAGTCAGCGAACTGAGTGTACTGAACTCACTCAGACTGACTGTAACCATGATGTGCTAAAACAGAAAGGTAGAGTCAGCACCTAACTCTTGCCCCCATCTCCTCACTGCCTACTGCAGGTCACCCAGTCCTACCACTTATCAGTCCTACCCATTGGTAGGACTCTGAACTAAGATAATTTGGTTCATTAATCAAGCCAAAAAAAGTAAGCCAGGAGAAAAAAATAAGTTCAAGAGTTGAATCAGCTCCAGAAGCATTCTGCTGAACAAATAGACCCTGTGCATGTAGGCGTGAGAAAGGAGGAGGATGAGCTGTTGGGCTGGCTCTTGTTTATGTACTGGGTACCTAGGCTAATTTTGTGGATGCAACTGCATTTCCATGTTAGTTCAGGTTCAAAGTCATGATCAGAGCCCTGTTCTCAAATTATCTATCATGTAAGTGTTGACTCACGTGTTTTCTATAAAATCAGTTTAGTGGTTCTTTACTTCAGGTAAAGCTACTCCTTGTCATGGCATGTACAGTGTCCATTCATCTTCCATGAAAATTTTTTTGGTTTTGTTAATTAACAAGAATTTCATGCCTTTGTTCTGTGATTTAGGAGTTCTTCAAGTTCTTTTGAAACTGCACTAGCATAAAATCATTGTATCTCTCTCTCTCTCTGTGTGTGTGTGTGTGTGTGTGTGTGTGTATAAAACTGTGTGTACATATATAAATATAGTTATATAGATGTCTCATTAGCTTAGCATGCCAAAAGTTTCCTCAAGGGAAAAGAAAAGTAGATAATTGTAGACTCTTATGTTTTTCTACAGCAGTCTAAAAATTCCATCTCTTGAAAAAAGTTGTCATGTTTTAATACTAAGAAGAGAATACAAATTATAACTCTCTGGTTCATGTTGCTCTTAGCGATGGAATTAAATTACGAAAAAAATCAATGTCTTTCTGAATTTTTGAGCCTTCGAAACACCACAGACACTTGTTAAACTCATCTTGCAATAACAGTAACAGCAATTTTACTTAGACAATGATACATCACTGAACTTTCTAAAGTATCTCTCTCTCCCTCCAACATAAAAAAAAAAATTAAAACAGAAATAAAGGGGAAATAATGTATAACAGTAATACACTATGAAAATTAGTTTTGGAATTAAGAACTTTATTTTCTTAAAAGATAGGTATTCATAAGGCCATCTATGTCCAGAGGAAATGTATTTCAAAATGCCAGTGCCACAAAGTAAATGATAGATATTGTACTATTTTATCTGCAGACTCTAGGCCCCACAAGCACTAAAACCAAAGTGCTGGGGGAGAGAGATACTTCACTGTAAACGAGAAGTTTGCAGCACGGCGGATATGCAAGCTGATTTATAGACAATACGAATATATGTTGATGAGTTCAGAGGATGTCGGCAGCTCAGTGCTGCTCTGCTCAGCAACTCTGCAAATCTGCATTCCGGGGAAGTAACATGTTACAAAGTGACTATCTGCGGTGCTTTAAAGAACAAAACAGAGGCGTTCTGGCCCCAGGGCGTGGACATGAAACCTACTCCTGCCTAAGGTAAAATAAAATAAAAATGAAGCTAACCCAGCTTTAATCTAGAAGGCAACATTCAAACAAACAACAAGGGGTTTTGCCAATGTCAGTGTACTATATTTACCCATTGGATGAAAAGAACGTTTGCGCTTCTGGCAAACTTTTTGTTTCAGCACTTGAATTGACATTTCCATTCGTTCAGCTGCTTGGGAAATATCTTGACTCTCTTGTTCTGGAGATTTTGAGAAAGCCAGCAGCGAAGTAGGAGTTGCTATTCCCCTTCCTTGGATATTTCTATAGTTGAGACAAAATACAGATTTTTTAAACATATTGATTGCTGTATTTGTCTATGTTGGGTATATTCAGAGTTTAAGATAAATTTTGATTAGAGGACATGCTGGGAAACCAAAAAGAAAGACTACATAGTGATCTTGTTTTGCAGGCAGGTGGAAAATTCTGGAAATAAAGGAAGAGTGCCCTTCTGCTGAATATGCACAACAGGAGTAAACTTGTGAAGAGCAAATGGGAAGAGACAGAAACTGTTAGTGGACAGAGCCTGCAGCACAAACTGACTGGAAAGATCTTGTGCAGTATTGTCACAATATAGGAATTCCACTATGGCAACATCTAAATGAGTAGATTTTGCTTTTACTTGATATCTTCAATATCAAGGATGACTTCTGTTATTAAAGATGGATTCATCTCTTGCCTTAGCCACCTAATGGTCAAACAGCTGGTCTGCAGTCATCTGGATGCCATCTGCAGCCAATGAACGGAGATGTGACTCTGAAGTTAGGTAGAAATGGCTTCTTCTTGAAGACTGCCCAAGTACCTGACCAACTGGCTACCTGTATATGGACCTTCAGCACCCAGTTTAGTAGGACTTCATCAGCCTTAAGTTACATGGCCTTGCCTTTAAAATGGAAACTTCTTAAACAACTAAGGTTTGCTGAGATAACTTCTTTTCCACTTAAACATAAGAAAAAACCTTTTTACTGTGAGGGTGATCAAGCGCTGGAACAGGTTGCCCAAAGAGGTTGTGGAGTCTCTATCCTTGGAAAGAGTTAAAATCTGACTAGACACGATGCTGGGCAACCTGCTGACACTGACACTGAGCTGACACTGCTCTGAGCAGGGATGTTGGACTAGATGATCTCCAGAGGTCCCTCTAACTTCAACCATTCTGTGATTCACTATGTAGCATAGCACCAACTTATTAGTGATTATGCTGAGGAAATATGCACTATATCATTCTCATTTCACCATGTCCTGCCTCCTAAGCCTTCTGTACATGTACATGTGTTGGGGCCCTTGCAGTGCTTCACAACAATAATCTGTGAGGATCCCTGCGGCTATGTGAATTGTCCTTGAGCATTCCTAGACCATTACAGAAGGGGAAGATAAGTAGTGGTAAAYAAGTAAAGGAGGGGGCTGATAAGCCCCTCCACGTGAACAGCAGCTTTGCACCGATCGTGTATTCGCTTTAGGCACGTGAACAGAGACTGTAAACCAATCAT